>NC_054371.1:98157874-98160374 GCF_017654675.1 Xenopus laevis | reverse complement strand
ACCCCCTTTACCACCAAATTCCCCCGGTCTGAACAGCGCAATACCCACCTGGGCAGTGAGTGAATGCCTCGCGTGCAGGCTGAGTTATGCGCTAAGACACGGACGCTTCCCAAGGGTTGCAAGGCAACGCATCGGCAAACTCGCTCGCTCCTCTGTCCAGGTCTGGCGGAAGTTCCGGTTCACCTCTATAGTATCACGGACGGGTGATCTTGCGGTTTAGGGGTACTGTGAGTAGATTTGCCCATGCATGTACTGTGACATATCCTGGAGACCCTTGCTCTTAAGCGGTTATCCCATTTCCCACTTCACGTATGTAATGTTTTCTTCCCTTCACTTTACACTCGTTGCTAGGTCTCCCTAGCAACCACTTTTTGGCGCCAAACCTGTATGTTTAAATAGCCATCTTGTGTTCTGTTAATCTTCCTTCCCTGATGAAGGTTCTAAAATAGAACCGAAACGTTGGATTAATAAACCTGCTTAAGATTATCCTTTTTGTTTATTTTGATTACTCTGTGAGTGCTGTCACTAGATGAATTATATATATATATATATACACATATATACATACACACACACATATACATACACGCATACAAGGGTGTTTATAATTGTGGTGCCTGTGACAGCTTTTTTGTTTCCACAACATTGCATTGCAGCAGTAATGAGTGACTTTTATTTGAGCACTAGTCACATGACTTGGGGCACCTGGTAAACTAACAATATGTCTAGCCCTGTGACAAAATTAAATATAAAAAATCAGCTTGCTATTTGAAAAATATATTTCAGTGCAGAAGTCTGCTGGAGCAGCACTAATAACTGATGCATTTTGGGAAAAAAAATCCTATGATAGTATTCCTTTAATATAAATACAGACCTTATGGAATAGTGTTATGCCACAAGGTTTACAGACAACAAAATGTAGTTTTTATTGCATAAATTTAGGTAAACAGCAGCTATTGTCCTTTATACCTGCAGAAGAGATTACCTGTTGTCATATACCATACGGTATAGATATACATACTCGAGTATAAGCTGACCCGAGTATAAGCCGAGGTACCTAATTTTACCTACGAAAACTTATTGACTCTAGTATAAGCCTAGACACAACTACAGCCCTGTCTCCCAACAGTGCACATTCTGCCAAAGCGACCCCCCCAGTGATCAACCGGACTTCTTTGCAAAGTTGATGGTGACAGAGAATTGCCAAACGGATTACCGTGTGCATTGTCCCACTGTCCCACTACCATGTGCAGAGGGTGCTGTGTGATATTGCCATCACTGTTAATCCTTCATATAACCAACAGAGGGCGCTGTGTGATATTGCAGTCACTGTTAATCTTTCATCTAACCAACAGAGGGCACTGTGTGATATTGCAGTCACTGTTATTCTTTCATATAACCAAAAGATGGCGCTGTGTGATATTGCAGTCACTGTTAATCTTTCATATAACCAACAGAGGGCGCACTGTTATTCTTTCATATAACCAACAGATGGCACTGTGTGATTTTGCAGTCACTGTTATTCTTTCATATAACCAACAGAGGGCGCACTGTTATTCTTTCATATAACCAACAGAGGGTGCTGTGTGATATTGCAGTCACTGTTATTCTTTCATATAACCAACAGAGGGCGCACTGTTATTCTTTCATATAACCAACAGAGGGTGCTGTGTCATGTTGCAGTCACTGTTATTCTTTCATATAACCAACAGATGGCGCTGTGTGATATTGCAGTCACTGTTATTCTTTCATATAACCAACAGAGGGCATTGTGGGTTATTGCAGTCTCTCCCCAAGTGAACTATTGGTATAGGAATGATTAAAAGTGACTGCAATCTCAGCTACTGCCCGCTGACCCGAGTATAAGCCTAGGTAGACTTTTAAAGCACATTTTGGATGCTGAAAAACTCGGCTTATACTCGGGTATATACGGTAAGTACCAATAATTACCATGTCTAATTCACACTAGTAAGTGGCGTAACAGAAGTATTGGGTATTTGGGTGCCGAAACCCAGCTCGAGAACCATGCGCAGTTGTTTGCAGCAGGCAGTTGTTAAAGTGATAGAAGTGGATGAGGGCGGGTGGTGCGAACCACGCAGCTGTCTGGTATCATTGTAGGCTAAAAATGCTGTATTACAGTTGCATAACGCGGGACAGTCGCGATTTTACTCGTCTGTCCCGCGGTCCCGGATAGCAGGGAGATATGTCCTGCGGCGGTTTGGATTCCTGCACTCCTTGCCGACTTCCAGGTTCAGCACTTTCGGCGCAGCAGAGGGTCCGGGTTCAGCACTTCCGGCACAGCAGAGGGGAGGAGCAGTTTGTCTCCTGCTCAGCTTCGACTTGCAGGTGAGGGAAGTATTGTAGCCATTTCCAAAACAAGGTAAATCGTAAACGGAACTTGACGTTCGCTTCTCTTATTTGCTAGCGTGTAATCGCGCTCTGTGACTGGTCCAGGTAGATGATTAGCGATCGCCGATTGGCTGCTGAGCTGTGTGCTGTT
>NC_054371.1:98147874-98150374 GCF_017654675.1 Xenopus laevis | reverse complement strand
ATGTGTATATATATATAGGTATATATATATATAGTATATATATATATATATATATATATATATATGTATATGTTGTATATATATATATCATCATATTATATGTGGTAAGATATATATATTATAATATATTATACTATATATTATATGTGGATATAGATATATAGTGTATATATATGTGTATATATATATATTTATATATATAGTGTATATATTATATATATAATAACTATATAAGTATATATGTATGTGTTATTATATATAAAAGTTATACTAATATATGGTATAATAGTATATATAGGTTATATGTATAATATATTAGTATATTATATATGTGTTGGTAGTTATATAATATCGGTGACTCAAGTATATATAATATAATATATAGTATATGTTTATATAGTGTATTATAATATATTACTAATATATATATATATATATATATGTGTAATAGTAGTATATATATATATGTGTGTATATATATATATATATGGTGTGTATAATATATATGTAATATATAGTGGTGAATAGTAGTTATGTCACTATATATCATAGATGTGTGTATATATATATATATATATATAGGGTGTGCTAGGTGTATATGTATAGGTATATAATATATATGTGTGTGTATATATAATTTATATATATATATGGTGTATTATATTAATTATTAAATATATGTGAAATAACTAGTATTATATAATAAATATATATGTGGGTATATATATATATATATATATATATATATGTGTGTATATATGTTTATATTAATATTGTAGGTATATATATGTGTAATGTGTATATATATATATATGTGTATGTGGAATATTACTATATATATATGTGTAATTGGTATATAATATATATAAATATATATATGTGTATGTGTTATATATATATAGTATGTATATGTGTATGTGTATAGTATATATATATATATTATATGATATGTGGCCTATATATATATATATATATGTGTCTATATCATATCTACAATCAATATAGATATGTGAGTTATAGTCATCTATACTATATATTATATATACGTATATATGTGTGATGTGTATAATATATATATGTTTGGTCTATATTATATATATATATATATGTATATATATAATATATTATATGTATACTATATTACTATTGTATATATATATATATATACTAATATAATACTATAGCTATATATGTGGATATATAGTATATTACTGGTTATATTGATATATGTGTATATATATATGGTTATTATATTTTATATGTGATATAGTAGATTATATATGTGTTATTAATATATTATAATATATTGTGTATATATGTTATTATATATATATTGTGTGTATATATATATATATATGCTGTTTGTACTATATATTATATATATAGTGGTAGTTATAATTATATATATATATATAGTATGTGTGTATATATACTATATTATTATAATTGTGTATACTACTTATATATATGTGTGATATATATGTTGTCAATATAGTAATATATACTATATGTGTATATGTTATGTATACTATATGGGTATATATATAATACTATATATGTATTATTATCTATATATATTGATATATATACTATATATGTATATATATATTATCAATATGACAAAATCCATGTGTATCTACTACCTGATATTAGTATATATCCGTGTGTGTATAATATAATAGAATTATATATTGTGTGTTTGTGGTATAATATTATATATATACATATGTTAACTATATATGTATATATATTGTGTTGCCTGGTTCGTTATGAGTCAGTGTGGATATGATATATGCATGCTGTGTTATTATATATATAATGTGGTGCTTTGTGAGATGTATATATACTATATACTGATGGGTGTGTGGAACTATGATATATATATAAATATTGTGGTAGTATACGTACTATATATATAATATAATACTGTGACTGTTATATACGTATATACATATATTAGCTTAGATATATATATATTATATATGTGTGCGTATATATAGATTATATAAGCTATATATATATATATACATATATATATATATATATATATGTGTAGATGATAGTATCATATAAATATATGTGTATAATATATATATGTGTATATATATATTACTAATATATATGTGTATAGGTATAATTATACTATATATAAAATTTAATTTTGCTTTTTTGTGGTTTTGTTTAATTTTTTTTGTATATTATATTATATAGTATGCGTAGTATCTAGTATAGATTAGGTATATATATATAGTATATATAATATACATGTGATATATATAATTATAATATATATGTGCTGTATATAATATATATAATATATGTGTGGATATAATATTATGAATATAATAGGTGTGGTGATATATATATATATTATACGTATATTATGTGGTATATATATATTATATTAGGGTTATATAATATCGTTGATTATATATATTATATCTATGGTATATAATATGTGTGTGTGTATATACTATATGTGAAGTGGTATATAGTATAT
>NC_054371.1:98065374-98140374 GCF_017654675.1 Xenopus laevis | reverse complement strand
CTACATTGAGGCTCTGTTTGGCAATACAACTGGTTTTTATACAACCAAAACTTGCTCCCAAGCCTGGAATTCAAAAATAATGACCTATTTTGAGGCCACTGGGAGCAACATCCAAGGGGTTGGAGAGCAACATGTTGCTCACGAGCTACTGGTTGGGGACCACTGCCCTAAGGGGTTAAATGGGACTTTACCCATGTCTCCGTTCTATTAAAATATACGGGCCATTTGGGGGTTTTCTGGGCTCGCTAATGGATCTGATACTGGTAATGATATTGCCCCCTTCAAAATTGTCACAAATGTTTCAGTTCCTTGTGCTTTTTTTCCCTTACTGTTTCTGTTTGAGTTTATGAGATTGCATAAGCATATTGATACAATGTAAATGGCTATTTTACTGTTTAGAAACTTTTGCATTTCCCAAACCAATGAGAAGACAATGGACACTGTAACAACGGTGGGCTGATAACACAAGACTGGTTTTGTTTTTATTTTTACAGTAACGGATCGCAGCGATGATACAATCACTGATATAGTCAGTGTTGGGTTCCAACTGCCCATGAGGGGTGGTTGAGCAGCAACTTCTGCAGGCCTGTGACAGGGAAGACGGATCCAGATGCCAGACACCCCACATAGAGAACAGATGAAGGACTTTGGATAAAGCGCTGACAACCCCTCCCCCCTCTCCACTCCGTGGTCTGTGCTAGGGTCTAAGCCGGGGGTATGGGTAAAGCATCCTACTGTGCTGCTATTCTAATATGGCTAACGGTGACACTAAGGTTGCGCAAATTGGTGTGGACAGTGAGTGTTTCAATACGCTCTGTGTCTGACACCGCAGCGCTTAGTACTTGGTATAAGCAGCGATAGCAGTCACAGTACACAGCGGATTGGTGCGCAAGAATGTGCGATAACAGTACCCCCTCCGCTACGACCAGTGGGCGGGACGCAACGGAGAGGGACGTGGAAGCCGGTACACACCGGAGGTGAGCGTGCGCTATTCCAGTCCTGAACAGGGAGGTCGGATGTGGGTTTCACGGCTTCGTTTGTTTACGCCTCCTGCCACAACAGGCTACAGTGTATGTTTTCTGCCAGACAGCTGCTCTCGCCCCTCGGGGTAAGTTGCGGTCCGTTCCTTTCCTTTTAAAATCCAGCACATTAGGGGATGTATTGGCACCTCACGATTTGAATATTTAACCTGCACTGATCAAGGATGAATAATATGGGCACATTTATCACGCTCCTGCATAGACTATGGCCATATGATACACATGTCCTTTAGATCTAGTGGCCTTCTGATGTAAGGCTTTTATACACTCCTCATAGTGACGCACATTTGACCCCATGACGTCATAGGTCGTGCCTTTGGCGCCATTTTGTGTTTAAATACTGATGGTTATTTGCACTGTACACACCACCTGAAGAAGGCTCGAGTACAGGAGCCGAAACGTTGCAATAAATTTTTTATTTTTTTGCACTTCATAAGTCCTGTGTGTGCGGTTTTTTTGTTTGCTCTATGTATGATTGACTATAACCTGCACCCGGGCAATTGCCTAATGGATTGAGAGTGCTCCAGCTGCTAGAATGAGTATATATATATATATATATAGACAAATACAAGATTCCTCTGCACTCTGCAGAGGAATCTTGTATTTGTCTATATGTATTTTGTGGTCACACCCTCATTGCACCCCCGCCTAATGATTTTAAAAACTAGTGGTGAGCACAACTTTCCCTTGTTTGTTTATATATATATATTTATATATATATATATATATATATATAGTCCCACTTTATTTGTAAAGTGCAGTTAAGGAGCCGCAGCGCTGTACAGTGCATAAAAGTACAATATATATATATATATATATATATATATATATATATATATATAAAACTATACATGGGGAGACAATTCACATATATATATACAGAATCATAGGACAAAGAGCTTAAGTGCTATGTGGTAAGAGACATAGTGGGAAGGGGGTCCCTGCCCCGTAGAGCTTACAGTCTTAAGTGGATGGGAGGCTAACATACAGGTACAAATTGGAGATGAAAAAGTGCACAAGGTAGGGCATAGTCAGTAGGGACAGGACTAGGCTAATGTTCTAGTGGTCCAAAAGGTAGGCTCTTAGTTTTTTTCTTGAAGAGATTAAGAGAGGATTCCTTATGGAGAAATTCAGGGATGGAATTCCAGATGTAAGGAGCAGCAAGATAGAAGAGTTTGTGATGAGAGGTTGCAGTGCATGTGGATGGTGTGAAGAGAAGAGCAGAGAAGACGACCAGTAACGTATAGTGAGACAAGAGAAGAAATGTAGTGAGGAGCAGAGGAGTGAAGGGCTTTGAATGTTAGGAGAAGGGTTTTATACGCTATCCTTTGCTTAACAGGCAGCCACGCTAAGGATTTTAGTTGGAATTGAGCATGTTCCCTTTTAGGAGAGAGCAGAAGGATTCTGGTAGCAGAGTTTAAGATTGATTGGAGGGGAGAAAGATGGGAGTCAGGAAGACCAGTTAGGAGGTGATTGCAATAGTCGGGATAAAACGGGATAAGATAAGGGCATGGATTTTTTTTAAAGAGACAGTACATCGATTTTCTAATGGACGAATATTCAAAGTATTTTCAATTCGAATCTAAGTCGAATTTGGCCTATTCGATGGTCGAAGTACCCCAAAAAAACTTTGAAATTCGAAGTTTTTTAATTGAAAATTCACTTCAACCCTTAGTAAATGTGCCCCTTGTAGTAGATTTTTGACACTAAGTATGTAACTTGTATACATTTCACTAATCCTATGACTGGTTCAATTGACTCATACACAGCACACCAGTGACACCGAGTGGTGAGAGAGAATAACTGTTTCTTTGATGTAAAAAGCAATGATACTGTTGGTGATGGAAATTTTTAGGAATGTATGACATCATTCTTGGCGCCACATTTGAAATGGGGGTAGATAGGTATATAAAGCACTGATTGTTTGTACACTGTTATCCTTGAAAAAGGCCCTAATGGGGGCCGAAAAACTTCGGATTTATGTACACAATAAAAGAAGTTTGATGAAGATGACGTCATACATTCCTAAAATTCCATCACCTACAAGATAAATGCTTTTTACATCACAAAAACATGTGAATCTGTGAAAATGCATACAAGTTACATATTTAGTGTCAAAAAAGAGACAAAAAACAGTTACATAATGTTAAATGTTATTAAACAATTTTGCTAAAAATAACAGATCGCAACCTTGTATGTTTTTATTATCTTATCTATGGTTTTGGCCTTAGATAAGTGGAAGTGTATCACTTACAGGAAACAATTGAGTACAAGCTGTCCATTCAGACCTTTTGGAGCCACGCAGTCTAACTCATGTATCCAGAATGCCTCCCTTTTTAACAGAGCCTTATCATAGTCCCCACCCCTTGATCTCATGGGGACATGGTCAATGGGCATACACCTGAATGATGCCGGGCTGTGCTTGGCTTCTGCCCAGTGTTTCGCCGCTAACTGCTGGGAAATATCCTGCTTCCTTTCTTTCTCTTTTTCCTTGGTTTTTGCAGCCTTATCAGGGTAAAGTGCTGCCCTGATGCTTGCCCTATGCATTCCTATCCGCTCCTTCAATTGTCTAATGGTCTTACCACAGTATATTAGACTGCATGGGCATTTTAAAATGTAAACCACCATGGTTGTATTGCATGACATCCTGTTTAATGGTATATTTTTTTCCGGTTTGTGGACTGTGAAAGCTATCACCCAAGATAAGACTGTTACACATTACACATCCACTGCATCTATATACACCAGGTCGTGGGGTCAAAAAATGATGCTTATGTTGCTTAGCATATTTGTCAAAAGGATCTGAGGGGCTCAAGTTCTCTTTTAGATTCCTCCCCCCTCCTGTAGCTAAACTTAGGCTTACTGGGCAGTTTTTTGGACAAATTTTCATCACTGGAAACAATCGGCCAGTGTTTCCGTATACATTGATTTATGTGGTCTGATTGGACCCCATATTGGCTGACAGTATATGCCAGTACCCACAGTTTTCTTTAATATCAAGTTGCGATCTCCTCCTCTTTTGGGTGGAGGAATATATTGTATTACCCTAAATTTTAGATCATCAGATGTATGTCCCATATCAATACAATGTCTTGATACAGGTAAAGATCTATTTTTCACATTAATAGTTGATCTATGCTGGGAAAACCTATCTCTGACCTTCTGAGTGGTTTCGCCAACATAGATCAATCCGCATAGACAAACCAGCATATAAACCACAAAATTCAGTGTTAAATCCACGTATTTGGTATGTTCTTCTATTCTCTGTGTCACTAAACTCAGGACCAACTAGTACATATTTACATTGAGCACAGCCTTTACATCTGAACATGCCTTGTCTTTTAGATCACAGAAACGTTTCTTTTTTACGAGGTAGACGTACATCTGCATTCACAACCTTGTTACCTATAGTGGTACCCCTACGAAATGACATCATCGGTACTTGTTGAAACTCAGTGATGGAAGGATAAGCCTCCCTTAGAATATTTATACAATATGGATTTACAGTCATTACTATACGCATTATATTGTGAGACAAAGGCTACTCTTTGGTGATTTCTCTGTGTATATCTCTTATGCCCCAATTTCCTATCAAGTACCTTTTGTATATCTTTTTGTATAGTCTCATTTGGATACCCACGATCAGATAGTTTTTTACTCATAGTTTTTAAATCCTCATCTCGGACACATGGATCACTTGTGATTCTATACACTCTTAAAAGTTGACTAATAGGTATAGACTTTTTTACACCCAAAGGGTGAAGTAATTGGTTACGGTCTGTAGGCTTCATATATATGCGAGTATTAAAGCCCAATTGTGAGACCAATACATCTAGGAATGCTACTTCTTGTAAACTTTCAGTCATTGTCAATTTAATGTCTGTATGGGCGTCATTAACTGCATCACGGAAGGTGGACAAGGACTCCAGGTCACCCCGCCATAGGAGGAACACGTCATCGATGTACCTCCACCAAGCCACACAGTGGTTGGCGAAGAGTATATTCTCATACACGTGAACCTCCTCAAACCAACTCATGAATGAGTTGGCATATGCCGGGGCGACCCTGGAGCCCATGGCCGTCCCCTGCGTCTGCAGGTAATGTTTGTCCTGAAACTTGAAATAATTCCTATGCAATATGAAGCTAAGCATTTCCATAAAAAAGTCAATCTCCCCATCACAATATAATGCACAATTAGATGATATAATTTTAGCTGCCTGCAGACCCTCAGTATGGGGGATAGATGTATAAAGGCTAGCCACATCCATTGTGGCCAACCAAAGTACACCCTCCACATTTTGTACATAAGAAATTTTCTCTAGAAAATCACTTGAATCTCGAATATAGGATCTAGTTTGTTGTATCAATGGACTAAGTACTTTATCTAACACCTCTGCTGCTCTGCTCGTTAAGGACCCTATACCCGCCACAATAGGGGTCTACCTGGCGGGTTAATAGGGTCCTTATGAATTTTTGGTAATACATAAATCAGAGGCACCACGGGAAAATCTACAGTCATATATCTCTTAGAAGATACAGTAATCATCTGATTTTGCACAGCATGATACAAGATTATCGAATTCATGTTTAAACACATCTGTGGGATTACCTTTTAGCATCACATATACCGTATCATCTGACAATTGTCTTAAGTATCTCATTTACATATTTGTCCGTGTCCAAGACAACAATAGCTCCTCCCTTGTCCCAAGGCTTTATCGTTATGTTGGACAACGACTGTAATTCATTCAAAGTATCAACCTCCTGTTTAGTCATGTTATATCTCACAGCTTTTTTCTTAGATAGCATGCACGATTCTATTTCAGATTTTACTTTTTGAATGTAAGTTTCAACTACCGGGTAAGTGGTAGGGGGTACAAATTTACTTTTTAATTTAAGACCCAATTTATCAGTATCAAATCCTAATCATGCTTCCGAGGTCACATATTCTTGTTGATCAGAAAAATGTACTTTTAATCTCAATGTCCGAAAAAATCGTTAAAAGTCAACTTGTAGTTGGAAAGGATCTATCTGGGACGTTGGACAAAAGTTCAAGCCATATGATAAGACTCTCATGTGTATAGGCGTTAGTTGTACCGATGATAAATTTTACACTACTTGTTGCAAACCCCCCTCCGAGGTTGTTGTTGTTTCCGTTCTTTGTGGGGTCTGGTATCTCTCCTGTTTTCGTTTCCCCCCTCGTCTTGTTTGTCTCCACCTGTGGATAAAAAAGAAGAAGAAGAGCTTTCTTTGGTTCCAGAGCGATCAGCATACTGTTGTGATGACTCTCGTGGATAAAAGGGGACCGATCTGCTTCTATCCCTTCCCCGGGTAGTCTATGTGCAGTTATACACCGCACCACGTTCATAGTCCAGTGTATCACGGTCAAATTTCTGTTTCTTGCATGTCACCACATCATTCTTAAAGTGATCTAGCATATCCGTAATTTTATGGTTAAATTGTGCTAGTTCATCCGGTGGCATTACGCTATCAATGGTATTTTGTAATGTAAGTTCAGTTTCAATGTTCTTCAATTCTCTCTCTATGAATTCAATATTTAATGACATCAAATCGCGTGAGCACTTATTTATTATTCCAGCAAATTTGGTTTTGAACTCATCATTTTGCGCAAAGAGAGTAGGCTGTAAGTTTACCCTTAAACCTCTGGGTATTCGTTGCACATGCAAATATTCAGTAAGTGTTAGCCCATGCAGTTGTAATTCAATTTGTTTCTTGCTAATAGCTTCATATTTACGCCGACATGCTGTAATTGACGGCGTGGCAAGAAAATCTCTGGACCCTCCAAATATGCCAGAAATTCTGGCCAAGTCATTTTCAGTATAGGAGAAGGTTCCATATATCCCATCGTTGGATTCCATTTTAAACGTGCAAACACAACTCTTATTATATAATTGTCCATTGTTACATAGTTACATAGTTACATAGTTAAATTGGGTTGAAAAAAGACAAAGTCCATCAAGTTCAACCCCTCCAAATGAAAACCCAGCATCCATACACACACCCCTCCCTACTTTTAATTAAAATTCTATATACCCATACCTATATTAACTATAGAGTTTAGTATCACAATAGCCTTTAATATTATGTCTGTCCAAAAAATCATCCAAGCCATTCTTAAAGGCATTAACTGAATCAGCCATCACAACATCACCCGGCAGTGCATTCCACAACCTCACTGTCCTGACTGTGAAGAACCCTCTACGTTGCTTCAAATGATGTTATGTGCACTGTTTCAGTTACAAATGATTAATTCCAGATGGTGTGTAGGCCCAACAAGCGGAGAGTCAGTCCACTAAACTGCATATAAGTATTCCAACAGGGTAACACTCATTTTTGATTAAAACGCAATAAAAACATGTTGATTGTTCATGTGCATTACACAGCAAACTTATCTGTACAGAGTGGATGTATTGTAGCGAAGTTTCGGGAACATCCCGTCCCCTTTCTCAAGCACGGCTCTGCCACAGTGTGCAGCAAACAGAAACGTCCATTCTTTAGATCATGTTAGCGAATATTCTCACAAAAATAAGTGCAAGTCAAAATCTCGGTTAGGGTAATACAATATATTCCTCCACCCAAAAGAGGAGGAGATCGCAACTTGATATTAAAGAAAACTGAGGTTCAGTGGATTGATAGGCTAAGAACACTGGCCCCCAAAGGGTTAAACCGAGATTTTGACTTGCACTTATTTTTGTGAGAATATTCGCCCATGCGATTGATAATTATAGGCATTTATGCTTTAATATGCTTTAATAGATCTGCCGTTGTAGCTACCATATATGATATCATTACATTATATTAATCTGATATTGCTATGTGAACTCCCTTATGGTAACCAGGGTGGTCGTAGGTGTATCCGCTTCCATGTATGCACTATATCATGTGATACGCGTATCCATGGTAACCGGCTACGTCACTTCCGTCTTTATACGCTAACATGATCTAAAGAATGGACGTTTCTGTTTGCTGCACACTGTGGCAGAGCCGTTCTTGAGAAAGGGGACGGGATGTTCCCGAAAGGTCGCTACATACATCGACTCTGTACAGATAAGTTTGCTGTGTTATGCACATGAACAATCAACATGTTTTTATTGCGTTTGGAATAAATGCTACGTTTTAATCAAAAATGAGTGCGACCCTATTGGAATACTTATATGCAGTTTAGCGGAATGATTCTCCGCTTGTTGGGCCTACACACCATCTGGAATTAATCATTTGTAACTGAAACAGTGCACAACACGTGTTGGACAATTTTATATATATATATATATATATATATATATATATATATATATATATATATATATATATATATATATATATATATATATATATATATATATATATATATATAAGTTTAAAATAGTCTATAAGGAACAGAAGGAGAAAAAAAAGGACGGGAACGAACGAAGGAAGAAAGATTTTTTTAAACAGGAAAACAAAAAAGTGGAGGAAAGGAGAAGGAAGAGGGGAAAAAAGGAGGAAACAAAGAGAAATTGAAAAAACGGTAAAAGCTGAAAAATAAAATAAAACGTCAAAAATAAAAAATGAAAAAATAAACATGAACGTATAAATAGAGAAATACAAAATTAAAAAATAAAAAATAAATAATGAAAAATAATAAAAGATAACACAATGTATAGAACTAGCAAGCAAAGAACAGAAAAAAAGGGGAACGTAATGATTATTCCATTGAGTAAGACCTTCGATTATGTGCTGCAGAGTGAAGCAGAGATGGAGTTGTGCAGACAACATGCAGTATTATCGAAATGAAGGCAACAAACAAGTCCAATTGTTTCTTTATGGGATATTTCCCCTATCAGTAGCCAGGTCCTTGATACATTTACTGAACAAAGTCTCATAATAGTAACTATACTCTCTAATCCTATACAATCACGAATATCACAGTTTAGGTAGTTAAGATAGATGTCCAGCTAAAGGTAAGAAACAAAATAAAGTCACAATATAAAGTCTCATTATTGAGTTCATTCTGCTTTATCCTCTGGGGGAGGTACATCATTGCTGGATTAGATGAAAGGAGACATCGGGAGAGTTTTTTGAGTCCTTTGGGAGCCAACACATCCAGTTTGTATATCCACATAGACTCTTTCTGTGTCAGCAGAAGATCCCTATTACCCCCTCTTCTAGGGATTGGCACATGATCAATAAGCATGTGTCTAAATTGTGGAAGAGAATGTCCCGACATCAGCCAGTGTTTAGCCACTGGCTGGTCAGCTTTACCTGTTGAGAGAGCAGCTCGAATCGCGCTCCTGTGGTTATTCATTCTCGCTATATGTTGTAGAGGCCTTACCTACGTAGTGTAGACCACAGGGGCACCAGGCTAAGTAGACCACATGATCTGACAAATAAGACAATCTGTGTCTGATGTTAAACTTCTGTCCAGTTCTCGGGTGGGTGAAAAAGGTCCCTTGTGACATGCCACTGCAGGTAAGACAATCCTGCACATTTGTAGCAGCCATTTTTCAGTGGTCTTTCTAGCCACGTTCCCGTTCCACAAAGTTTTTGAATGGTGTACTGATGGTACTCCAATCCATTGTGAATATTAGGTCTGGTGTGGTGTCTTTTTCTTTTTGTAGTAAAAGGTCCTCATGGGTCTTTAGCTTCGCTTTCTGTAGCTGTTCTTGGATTAGTTTAATAGAATAACTCCGGGATTCAAATTGTTCCGCCAGATTATTCAGTTGTAAGTCTGCAGTTTCCTTGTCTGTATTGTTCCTAATGACTCTTAGAAACTGTGAATAAAGAACCCCTTGGGACATATGCGGAGGGTGAAAGGAACTAGCATGTATGAGGCTGTTTCTATCTGTGTTTTTTTTATATAGGGTGGTGCCCACTCCTTCCCCTTGTTTGTAGATGGTTACATCCAAATAATTGACCTGCGTTCTGTCATACGTCATTGTCAACTTTATGGGAGAGTCAAGGGAGTTTAAGATCTCAATGAAGGATAGGAGTGAGGACTCTGTACCCCCCCCCCAGAACAACAGTAGGTCATCAATATAGCGTTTATAAAACAATATGTGGCTGCCTCCTAAAGGGCAGCAGCTGGTGCTTTTCATATTGATCCATGAAGATGTTGGCAAAGGAGGGGGCTACATTTGATCACATTGCTGTCCCCGCAATCTGTAAGTAGAACATGTCCTGGAACATAAAATAGTTGTATGATAGGATAAGGTCCAACAGAGCTATCAAGAATTTGACAGGGGGGGGACCCTTGTGTTTTGACTGAAGTGCTTTTCTACATGCTGAAACTCCCAAGTCATGGGGAATAACCGTGTAGAGACTTGACACGTCCATAGTAACCAGAAGAGTGTCTGGTGGAATCCTGACCTCCCTAAGCATAGACAATAAATGGGTGGTATCTCGTACATAGGAAGCCATATCCTGCACTATGGGTTGCAGGTAATAATCCACATATTAAGCCACTGGTTGGAATAGAGATCCTATGGCGGAGATAATTGGTCGACCAGGGGGAGCAGTCAATGACATGTGTATCTTTGGTATAGTGTAGATGAATGGTATTTTTGGAAATTTTGTGGTTAAGTACTGTTTCGTTGATTCATCTATCCAACCCCCTGTGGCACCAGCTGCTATCAGGCTGTCCAATTCACATTTAAATTTTGCAGTCGGATCTGACTTTAGTTTAGTATAAGTGTTGGTGTCAGACAATTGGGATAATAGTTCCTGTATGCAATAGGTTTTGTCCAAAAGCACAATGGCGCCCCCTTTGTCTGCCTGTCTAATCATGATGTCATTGTCTGCCTTAAGTGGTTTTTATAGCCTATTTCTCCAATTTTGACAGATTGGGGTGTACATTGGTCGGATCCTTATGTAGTTTCATCGAGTCTTTGGCCAAGAGCCGTGTGAATGTTGAAATTGCTTGGGCAGTGTTGGGAGGGTCAAAGTTGCTCTTTTTATAGAATGGTAGTTTACAGACTGATGTGGTGTGATTTACTTAGACTTTGCTAAAGCATTTGATACAGTGCCACACAAAAGATTACTGGTTAAATTGAGGAATGTTGGCCTGGAACATAGTATTTGTACCTGGATAGAGAACTGGCTAAAAGATAGACTACAAAGAGTGGTGGTAAATGGAACATTTTCTAATTGGACCAGTGTTGTTAGTGGAGTACCACAGGGCTCTGTACTAGGTCCCTTGCTTTTCAACTTGTTTATTAATGACCTGGAAGTGGGCATTGAAAGTACTGTTTCTATTTTTGCAGATGATACTAAATTGTGCAGAATTATAGGTTCCATGCAGGATGCTGCCACTTTGCAGAGTGATTTGTCTAAATTGGAAAACTGGGCAGCAAACTGGAAAATGAGGTTCAATGTTGATAAATGCAAGGTTATGCACTTTGGCAAAAATAATATAAATGCAAGTTATACACAAATGGCAGTGTGTTGGGAGTTTCCTTAAATGAGAAGGATCTAGGGGTCTTTGTAGATATCAAGTTGTCTAATTCTGGGCAGTGTCATTCTGTGGCTCCTAAAGCAAATAAAGTTCTGTCTTGCATAAAAAAGGGCATTAACTCAAGGGACGAAAACATAATTATGCCTCTTTATCGGTCCCTGGTAAGGCCTCATCTGGAGTATGCAGTGCAGTTTTGGACTCCAGTCCTTAAGAGGGATATAAATGAGCTGGAGAGAGTGCAGAGACGTGCAACTAAATTGGTTAGAGGGATGGAAGACTTAAATTATGAGGGTAGACTGTCATGGTTGGGGTTGTTTTCTCTGGAGAAAAGGCGCTTGCGAGGGGACATGATTACACTTTACAAGTACATTAGAGGACATTATAGACAAATAGCAAGGGACCTTTTTACCCATAAAGTGGATCACCGTACCAGAGGCCACCCCTTTAGACTAGAAGAAAAGAACTTTCATTTGAAGCAACGTAGGGGGTTCTTCACAGTAAGGACAGTGAGGTTGTGGAATGCACTGCCGGGTGATGTTGTGATTGCTGATTCAGTTAATGCCTTTAAGAATGGTTTGGATGATTTTTTGGACAGACATAATATCAAAGGCTATTGTGATACTAAGCTCTATAGTTAGTATAGGTATGGGTATATATAGAATTTAATTAAAAGTAGGGAGGGGTGTGTGTATGGATGCTGGGTTTTCATTTGGAGGGGTTGAACTGCAGCAAACTGTCCAGTTCACATTTAAAAGTTGCGGTGGGATCCCCATGTAAAGTAAGGTAAGTCAAAATGTCGGCCAGCTGGCTATAAGTAAAGCCCTAGAAGAAAAAACCTCTAAACAACCTGTGGCAAGACATTTTCTACAAATGGGCCACACCCTACCCACTTTCCGTTGTATGACGAT
The DNA here is from genome assembly GCF_017654675.1 of Xenopus laevis. Lineage (NCBI taxonomy): Eukaryota > Metazoa > Chordata > Amphibia > Anura > Pipidae > Xenopus > Xenopus laevis. Next base: position 98,127,976 of record NC_054371.1, on the reverse strand, counting down.
CGATCACCAACCCCCTCTGGCGAGAGGGGCAACAGAGATTTGGCCCTCCTTAGACGGGAGTCGAGATGGATATATCGCCTAGACACAGTAGCTCCCTGTGGATTGAACAAAACCCTCCCCCTTGGCTGCCTTATATGAATCCTTGGATTGAACTTTTATATGGGGATAGCTCTGGACAATGGCGATATTGATATATTAATAAGACTTTCTCTGACAAGCTTACTAGCTACATTTGTAGCTATCTTTATCTGCTTCAGCTTTATGATTTCTATCGCAACATTTCTTTGTGCTTCCTCCATCCCTTAACCCCCATCTTTCCTATTGTTCATGTGCTGTCCTGTTATTTGTGTTTTTAACCCTAAGCACTACTGGGGCACCGGACTGACCAGTAGCCACTAGACTCCTATGTGTTCCCATACGCGATGGGTCCTAGCAACACAGTAGCATGTGGGTTGTGGTCAAAGTACCTGATAGCCGCCCATTCCTCGCCGGAGTGGCGCAGCACCGGGCATACCATCCCCCACCGCAAGTGGGAGTACTGATGTGTACCAACAGTAATCCTTTACCCCGATAACAGGCCTGGAGTCTATTTACCCTCTAGTTCTTTAAACTTTTGTGCAGCGACACTGAGAACCACTTTGACAGTGATCGTGTCCTGAATACCACACACTCCATGGCTGGGCTGGATAAGTGACACGCAGAACCGCTTGGACAGCGGTTGTGTCTTAATTACTATACGCTCACTGATAATGCAGACGTACAGAGACCCGGTAGACGCACAGTATACACCCACCGCTGCTCAGTGATAGGTCGCCAGGCCCGCCTTTGACACGCACTGACAGAGCAGGAGTCGGGGAGTAGCCTTTATACTGACACTGTGCACTCACAGTACTGTGCTCTTGTTTTCTTTTTGATTTCTTTTTCTCTTAATCTTTTTTGTGTGTTTTACCCTGCTGTTATACCTTTCCCTATGTGCCTTTTAGATTATATCACTGGCTAATAGATTTGAGCACTTTCACTGACACCTGTATGGTTGCCTAGCAACAGATTTTGGTGCCATTTCAAGGCTTTATTACCTCTGGAGGGTTGTGGGTGCTGGATGTTTGTTTGTTTTTGCTGCTGAAGAAGATCCCTGTGGGGGATCGAAACGTTGAGGCTTAATAAAACATTTTTTTGTTTTTTCACTAAAACCCTGTGAGTGCCGCAATCCTTTTTCATTGCTTATTTCCCATGCTGGCACACAGGTATTAATTTTGTCTACGGATGCACCATTCCTTTGGTTATATTATATATATATTTTATGGCTATGCATGCCTTACCAAATATATTTTTTTCACTATTGTAAATAACCCTGTGTTGCTGGTTCTTTCTGAAGCTATACCTAATCTTAACCGTGCAACTGGGTGATGTTCAGAAGCGGAGTGCCACCCATTCTAATATATAGATATATCTATATATATATATATATATATATAGATAGAGGTAGAGGTAGAGGTAGAGGTAGATGTAGATAGATGTAGATAGATGTAGATATAGATATAGATATATCTATATAGATATATCTATCTATATCTATCTCTATATCTATCTCTATATCTATCTCTATATCTATCTCTATATATATCTCTATATATATATATATATATATATATATATATATATATTAAAAAAAAAATATATATATATATATTAAAAAAAAATATATATATATATATATAAAAAAAATATATATATATATATATATTTAAAAAAAAAAAAAATATATATATTTTTTTAAATATATATTATATATATATATACTCGAGTATAAGCCGACTCGAGTATAAGCCGAGGTACCTAATTTTACCTACGAAAACTGGGAAACTTATTGACTCGTGTATAAGCCTAGGGTGAGAAATGCAGCAGCTACTGGTAAGTTTCAATAATCAAAAATGGAGGCATGAGTGGGTTAAATCACTTGATTAATAAACAATTTTAAATTATAAAGTGCAGTGCAAATGAATTACCGTAATTAATCCCCATAAATTGATTAGGAATTAATTTGAAAATACCAATTTAAAATTTAAAAACACCTAGATAAATAGTACTCATTGGTTTAATAAATTGATTATTAATAATTAGATTATGACAAAGGACAATTTAAACAATTGATTAAAATTGAGTCATAATATACTGGTGATATAAAGTGCAGTGCTAATAAATATAAGTTAATAATAGAATAAAGTAGATTCTAAAAATATTTAATAGTGACCATCAATTGAAAAGAATAAACACACCCAACTGCTTGATTAATGAAGAATAGGAGGAATAAGAAAATTGTAGATGGTGGAGTCTACAAAACCATGGCCTCTTGAGAAAGTAGTAAATGTTAAGGGCAGTGACACACCAGAGATTAATCGCTAGCAATAATTTGCTGCTTCTCTGGGCAACTAATCTCCTGCACTCTCCAATAAAAAGCTTTCCCATAGGCAATAATGTGAACCGCTGGTGGTAAAACATGTCGCTCCAGTTTCCCAAAATTGCTTGAAGAATCTCTTGTAGCGATTTTGGGAGACTGGAGCGACACGTGTTTTACCACCGGTGATTCACATTATTACCTATGGGAAAGCTTTTTACTGGCGATTAGTTGCCCAGAGAAGCAGCGATTTATCGCCAGAGATTAATCTCCTGGTGTGTCACTGCCCTAAATGAGGGAAATGTGCTAAGCACACACAAATGTGTATGAGTAGTTTGCAATGGTATTGTTTCCTGGTCCCTTCAGGCTGCCTCTCCAGACTGCTTCTAACTCTTTCCCCCGCAACCCCCTTCTCCTGAACAGTGGCGCTTCTATATTCTACTCACATTCTTGTGCCTCTTCTCCAACTTTAGCCAGCCTTTCTTCAGAAACAGCTTCTTACAGACTTTTTCTAGCCCCCTCCTTCTTCAATTCAGCAGCCGCTTCCCTTTCCTCGTTGTGTTCTTTTGCCCCGGTCCCTTCTGCTCCTGCAGTCCAGCACCTCTCTATCAGCCTGTCACGTTACACGCACGCTGCATCCCTATAGAGTTCTAACAAGTAAGTTTGTGCACGCTGCATAGAAAAGGTGTTTGTTAATAAAATCGATCGGTTCGCAGGGGACTTACGGTAAATTGGGGGTTATACTGTCTTGCTTTGTTTGTGTTGTGTGAAGCAAGTATATACGATAGATATATATATATATATATATATATAGACCATCACACTACCACCACCATATTTTACTGTTGGTATGATGTTCTTTTTCTGAAATGCTGTGTTACTTTTACGCCAGATGTAACGGGACGCGCACCTTCCAAAAAGTTCAACTTTTGTCTCGTCGGTCCACAAGGTATTTTCCCAAAAGTCTTGGCAATCATTGAGATGTTTTTTAGCAAAATTGAGACGAGCCTTAATGTTCTTTATGCTTAAAAGTGGTTTGCGCCTTGGAAATCTGCCATGCAGGCCGTTTTTGCCCAGTCTCTTTCTTATGGTGGAGTCGTGAACACTGACCTTGATTGAGGCAAGTGTGTACATATATATATTATTATGAATGATGTCTAAGAACCATGTATGTTACACATATGGAATGCATGTATGAAATGTAATTACGTTGATCATGTGATAGTGCTGCAGTTGTTGGTAGTTAAAAGACATGCTCTAAGTTGATTTTGGCACTTTGAGAAAGGAAGGCCTAAACGTTAGTCTCTGTTTTATTAAAGGACAAGGAAAGGCAAAAAAAACGTTAGTCTCTGTTTTATTAAAGGACAAGGAAAGGCAAAAAAATAAAATCCCATTTTTACTTTCTTTAATGAAAAAGAAACCTATCTCCAATTTACTTTAATTAAAAAACCTGACTGTATGCAATGAAATTCTCCCTTCATTTACTGCTGTGGCACCTGTGTATTTTGATTTTTGTATTTGATTTGATATCTACACATGATCTTGACTACAACTAGCGATGGAAACAACTGAGCTGAGTGGCCTTTTAACACATTGTTTGGTTTGCCGCCATTACGATGAAGCAATACAAAGTCTATCCGCGGAGTTGGTTGCCCTGATATCTCCTGCTTATAGTCACACAATATGACATTGATAATACTACAGACGAAGTGCACCGCTGTCTATGACTAACCCGGTGGATTACACCAATTAATTGGCTGGTCTTAGAGACAGGTAACACAGAGCGATGTACCACTGGCCTGGCGGCAAGGGAATCACTTAGCGACCCCTCGATCGCGGGCCGAATGAAATGCGATCATGGAGGTGGCAATATCCCGTGTGGATCACCGTTGAGTAGTCCGTTGCCTGTGGGTGTGTGCCCGGTTCTACATGTGGGTTCTGGCTTACGTAGAGTAAACATAAAGGTTGGTGAGGCTATTCCTCGAGACTACCGGAGGAGTTCCCGGATGGCGGTTGTGAGTGTTTCACTGCAGATTAGGCAGAATATGGGTCCCATGGTCAGCTGGATGCAATTCATTATACACACAAGATTTACTTGAGAGCGCAATAAGGGATTTGTGATGGACTTAACCCTTTTCCTGCCAAGCACGTACGCTGTACATTCTGGCAGGCAAGGGCTGATTTAGCCGCCTCTGCAGAGACTTAGCAGTGCTGACATCCCCCTGGGCAACAAGGCTGGGGGGCTGTCATGTCGGTCCTGCAACAGGATTGTTGCAGGGCCGACCTAAAATCGCAAGAAGAAGCAACTTACCAGCTCCTCCGTCTTCCTTCTTCTTTCTGCTTCTCTGGCGACGCCCACGCACTTCCTGGCTGCAGTGACTCATCAGCACACATGCTGCTGAAAGTCTCTAGAGTATAGAAGATCCCTCCTGCTCCAGCAACGGTAAGTGGCCTTTATTTTACAAATTACACACTACACACTACACTACATTGTATAGATCTATACACAGTTACACAATCATTTTGGTAAAGTTTTTTTTTTTTAATTTTTTTTGTAAAGTTCTGTACACTTATTTGCACTTATTTCACACTTATATACACACTGTCACACCACTTTTAGAAGTGTATACACATGTATACACAAAAAACTCACAAAGAGGGCTTTTTTTTTTTACATTTTCATTTTACTAATTTGTGTCTTTTTACCCCTAAAAAACATTTGTTTTGGCAGCATGACTATTGGGTAATCGATTTTGGCCACTAATTATGCTGTTGGATCAGTCATTTTGTTATTTCATTGACTTACACAATTTTTGTGGTTTTATTGCAATTTTATCCCTGCATTATTTTTCCTTATGTATCTTTAGTATAGTTTTGCTGTTTGGTGCTTTGGTATAGAAAGATATATTTTACTTTGTTTGATCCATCAGAATATGTACTTTCCAAAAATATATGGTGTTCTGGGGGGCTTTTTACAGTTTGGGGGTCTTACAACACATAACGCAAAGTCGGGGTACTGTTTTCAGCAGCTTAGTTGGTTAGTGTGAAAATTCATATTCATGTTTTTCATTTGGGGTCCGTACACACCACATACTTTGGTAAATCTATGCATATCGGGCATCAAGTTATTCATTAGTTCTCTGACGTCCATATTTAGGGTGATTTTTCTTTGTACGTAAAACATTGTGTGTGAAAAACTGCAACATTTTTAGGCAATTTTCAGAAATGTTGTAAAAACCTCTTAAGTTTAGAAAAGCCTTGCAGTTTGGTAGTTTGATGTAGAAAGACGTCGTTATCTTTGTTGGATTCGTCAGAATGTGTACTTTCCAAAAACATATGGTTTTGGGGGGGGGTCTTTGCTGTTAGGAGGGTCTTGAGGCACATAATATGAAGTCAATGGTCTATGTTTACAGAAGGCGAATCGGCAGCGGTGAAAACTTATATGCACTATTTTTATTTGGGGTCCGCACATGCCAGCTGCCTTGGTATATCTGTGCATATCGGGCATCAAACTGTTCAGTAGTGCCTTGGCATCAATATTTGTTATTTTACAATTGTATGCAAGAAATTGGGTGAGATAAATGCGGCCAAGTGCAATATTTTTAGGTGATTTTCAAAAATGTAAAAACCGTTGCTTTTATCGCCAAATTTAGGAAAGACTTGGGACTTGGTACTTTGGAGTACAAGGACATGCATACCCAATTTGGGTTTGCGGGAATGTGTACTTTCCAAAAATATATGGTTTTCTGGGGCGAACTTACTTTTTTCTACCTTTGACCCACCCAAAACAATGTAAATGTGTTGATTTTGCAGTACCTGAAATGACAGACCATATGGGGTCTTCCTTTTGGGGCCCCTATATGCCACGTGCTTGGGTACACCTATACATATTGGGCATCAAACTGTTCAGAGGACCCTAGGCTTTCATATTTGGGGTGATTTCTCTTGATACCTAAAAGTATGTGGGTAAAACGATGCTGCAGGGTAGAAATGTTGAGGGGATTTTTGAAAATGTCACCAAATTTAGGAATGGTTTGCGGCTTGGTGCTTTGGAGTAGAAAGACATGCATACCGAATTTGGATTCGGGGGAATGTGTACTTTCCGAAAATATATGGTTTTCTGGGGTGAACGTACTTTTTTCTAACTTTGCCCCCCCCCCAAACTATGTAAATGTGTTGATTTTGCAGTATCTGGAATTACAGAACTGATAGCTCAAATGAGGTGTCTACATTTTAGGACCCCTATATGCCACATGCTTGGGTACACCTATACATATTGGGCATCAAACTGTTCAGTGGACCCCAGGCTTTCATATTCGTGGTGTTCGTGGTGTTTACCTAATGATGTGTGGGAGATATGACGCTGTAGAGTGGAAGCTTTGAGGTCATTTTTAAAAAAATTCACCAATTTCTATAAAACATTATAACTTTAGGAAACAATTGCAACTTGGTAGTTTGGAGTACAAAGATATATTTACCCATTTTTGATTCACCAGAATCTGTTATTTCTAATAATGGGTAGTTTTCTAGGGTAAACCTACTGTTAGTGGAATGTTTGGCCTTAAAATCAGAAGTATGCCGTTTGGGGAGCGGCGCTTTGGAAATTTGGTAGTGTACTGCTTGTAGATTTTGAGCTATACAAGTGAGAAATCTCCATAAAACTCTTTATATTTGGTATTGCGGCATTCAGGTGACATAGAGCTTTCCAAATCGGCTGTGTTCTCGTACATAAAATAAATGATCTTTCTGATATATGCGATTGTTCTTTGTGAAACATGATTTTTTTCGTTTTATTAGACACTTAGAAGCCTATATTTTTTTTACAGAAGTAGAATTACACCAAAATTCTTGCATATTTTGAAAGTTCAGGTTGTCCTGAAAAAAACAATATATTGTTTTCCTGGGTAAACTAAAAGACCGCCCCAGGAAAGGCCCTTAAAATGAAAGAGTGCAAAATATGTAAAAACTGCTTGGCAATAGATGTTCGCATCTAGGACAAAACGGCTGGCAGGGAAAGGATTAAGGGCCAACACTGAGAATATTAGCGATTTGTATGGCATTTGGGGTTAACAGAAATCCAATATTGAATAACACATGGTGAAGGATGTTTCAATGTGATGTTTGTTTTATATTTCTTGTGGTTTTTGATAGTTTTTTTATTTATTATTTTTTGGTCTGTGCACATGAGTATATGTTGTAAATAAGATAAAAGTGATAATATATTGAGTACATATTAGGAGCAATTCTAAGGTGCTTTGACAATGGTACCTATGGGGATGAACACATAGCAACAGTGGTTATTTTTGACACAACACGTAGATACACTTTGGTTTTTGGATTTATGATATCATTTGGGTAGATAATTGGTGAGGGACTTTGAAGTTTAATATGGGTGCTAGTAAACACATTTTTTCGGGGAGGGCGTGACCATCCATAGCAACATTGGATCCAGGATAGCTGTACAGATAATACACCACAGGTCTATTGAAATTTTCCTGGGTCTAGCATAGTAACATACATAGAGGGTAAGTGAAGATTGAGGATATTTGGAAAGGAAAATATTCAAGGGTGTTAAAACACAACAGAGGTTGTTTGATCCATGTCGGCCCCTGCATAGTAACAGGAAGATAGGGTTAATGATAGAGAACCTCTGCATTTAAGTAAAGGGAACGCCTTATTAGATCCATTTCAATACTATAGGTTTCCCCTCAGAAAATGCCCTAAAGTGAGAGAGCACAAAATGTTTCAAAAACGTCTGGCATTTCGCGTAACTAAAATGTTCAATTTGAAAGAAGGAAGTCTGATACAGAAGCCCATGTGTTCACAATAAAAGGAAAGAAATGCAGTGTTTCTTTTGACAGAGGACTCGGCATTACTTGAATGTTTACTGGTATATTTAGGTGGACCCTTCTGATAAGGTTTACTTTGTTTTAATCTTTCCTTCTCCGTTAAGCTTCATAAGATCACTTTGTGTTTAAGATCACTTATAAAATCACTGTGTGTGTATAGGGTAGGAATAAGATATACCCACAGTGTATCATTATCATAAAAGACAAACATCACAAAATATAAAACAAAATATTTTATAGTATTCCATACATATTTGGACATACTCGAAGGGCTTCGATAGATCGTAAAGTAGGAAGTGAATATTTTAGGGGCAAAATTCACTCACTTTCTATTCGTTCCTGTTGGATTTTTAGAATTGTAGTTATCAAATAATGGATTTCATCTTCACCCATTCATAAACACGCTTCTAAAAATCCAATTGGAATGAATAGAAAGTGAATTAAATTTTTCTTTGATCAGCTCTAACCTCACATTTTAATAAATCTGTACCTAAGTGGCATAATGTGTCTTTTCTGGGAAATGTCTGTTTTCCCAGTAGCCAAGGCACAATCACTTGTGTGATGTCTGGTTTTTCATACAAGACTAAAATGTTACATGTTTTCCCATGAATTAGAGGCCACACATGCACTCAATGTATTACATGTAAATGGAAAAACGTATTACCAGTGACAAAGCATCTCCAAGTCTAGCAGCCCCCACACTGAAAACAACCAGTTTAGTTACTTTTGAACTATTTGGACTCTTACTATGTTAATCTGTGTACATAAGCATATATCTCACTGAAGTGAAATTTCTAGAGAAAGATTGACCTTTAAGATTGCACCACCCTATCCGGTATTCAATAATTCCCTTGAACAAGTTGAAATAAAACATAACTAATACACTGTTGAAAAAATTCGTCCAGGGTGTCCGTTATTTTTCTGAAAAAAACTCTGACCAAATCACACAGGTTTTTGGGCTTATCTATTAATACACTTTCCTGAAAATTTTGTTTGCGTTAAATCGTGAAAAATCAGATTTTCATGATTTTTTTTGATATTTCATTCGATTTTTTTCAGATTTTTAACCTGAAAACTAAGAATTTTGCCCGAAAACTTCGGGGTATTGCCAAAAACCCAGCGCACATCAAAAAATCATTGGGACTTCTCCCATTGACTTATATGCAACCTCGACAGATCTGAGATGCCGGATTTTCAGATTCGGACTTTCCCCATACTCTGGGTTTAATAAATTCCGAAAAATTTGTGATTTTTGCATTCAGAGTTTAATAAATAACCCCCTATATTACTGGATTTCGAATTGTATGAAGGCCTTCTCTTCTGTTCCAATTTTGATGCTCTGCATTTCACCATTTAGAAATTTGTTCGATTAGCCCCTCTCCCAAGAACCATCATGTATTGCCAAGGTGTAACTATAGAGGAAAACGCAGGGGGGCCCAGGAGGTATAGGGGCCCATTTTTCATTTTTTTAATTGATTGATTATTTTGGGGGACACTAACATTTTTCTTTTTTGAAATAGGGGCCCACGAGGCCCTAATTCATATACAATTTCATTAAAACTTGGTAAAAGAGGTCAATCTCTAGACATTTCTGGGGCCTGAAAAATAATTTGCTGTGGGGCCCGGTAATATCCATACCTTTAGTTCTACTGTTACCAAATGAGAGTATATCCTAAATACTCTTAAAAACTGTGTATATGCAATGGATTCTATGCCGATGTTTAACCTTATTTTATTCCTTACTGATGCGGCACCCTTGCAACATGATCTTGACAAACTGGCAATCTGGGCAGCTAAGTGGCAAATGAGATTCAATGTCGATAAATGTAAAGTCATGCACCCGGGATGTAAAAATATCCAAGCCACTTATACCCTTAAAGGACCAGTAACATCAAAATTTTTTACAAAAAAATTCCTTAGAATACAACGAAAAAAACCACCAAGACAAATTAAAATTTAAAATAGCAAAGCCTTTATTAAGAAATAACTTACAGAAAATCTGCTTCCCCTCCTCTACAGAAAAGGTGACAGGGCGAACATTCATTCTGCGGCACTCGATTTTTCCTCCCTGGCTATTCACTGACAGCATGTCGATCTCCTTCTTCAGCTCTTCTTCATCCTCCTCCCAGGAGCAGCAGTAGGAAGGCGATGTTCGGCGGGCTCCCCATGAGGTGCAGGAAGGTAGAGGATGGCAGCGCGTCCATTCTGACAGATCTATTTAAATGGAGCAGACGGTGCAGCGACAGCACTTGATTTAGGCAGAGGGCCCCCGCGGTGTAATTTTTCCTGTCCCCATTGTAAGAAAGCAGGCCGGCAAAGTACCGTCCATGCACAAGGGAAACCCAGAACCCCCTGCTCGGTGCCAGGATAGCCGTGTTTCTCTGATCCAATCCGCAGCCGGATGGCATTGGGCAGGGGCCTGCCATTCACAAATGCTGCCCAGCTGGTTCACTTTTTTGTTGTATTCTAAGGAATTTTTTTGTAAATTTTTTTGATTTTACTGGTCCTTTAATGGGACTGCACTAGGCAAATCCATTATGGAAAAGGACCTTGGAGTCCTTGTAGATGATAAACTTGCCAGTCAGCAGCATCAAGGGCAAATAACGGCTTGAGCTCTATTAAAAGATGCATAGATTCAAGGGAGGAGGGGGGTCATTCTTCCACTTTATAGAGCACTGGTAGAATATGGCGTACAGTTTTTTTTCTCCAGTATTTAAACAGGACATTACTGAATTAGAGAGGGTCCAGAGAAGGGCAAATAAGATGGTAAAAGGTATGAAAAATCTTAGCTATGCGAAAGACTGGCCAAATTGGGGATGTTCACTCTAGAGAAGAGGCGCATAAGGGGTGATATATATATATTTATACATACAATAGTTATTATAAGGGGATCATATTTCTCTAATGCTTTATTTTCCATCTGACAAGAGGTCACTCATTCCGATTAGAAGAAAAGAGGTTCCGGCTAAATATTCACAAGGGTTTTTTTTTTTTTTACAGTGAGAGCTGTGAAGATGTGGATTTCTCTCCCTGAATCAGTTTTAAGCAAATGAGGAAATACAGGGTTATGGAACATTAATTGTGAATACCTTCTGAAAACTGAGAATCCCAAAGCTGTTGAGGTTCATTAATAGATGATTGTTTTGCAGGCTGGCCATTAGTGATGTGCTTGGTCAGGAAAAACTCAACCCGCACCCAACCCTAACCTGCAAAACCTTAACCCACACCCAACCCTAACCGGCAGAATTATGCCATTGTAGGACCCACACCTAACCCATAACTGTGCACCTCTGGTTTCAAGCCAGGGAATCTTCGGGAGCAGAGGAGGAGTATACTTCCCCAGTCTGAACCGCACCCAATGATAACCCATAATGGTAATCCAAATTTCAACCCGAACCCAGCATATTGCATGTCAGTCTGTGATAAGCCCACCTACTGTGCTACTCTGCTTTTTTATCAACATGTAAGGAAAATATGAATTTGGAGGAGCAGATTGGTACATCAGGGGATATAAAACTGAGGTTTCTTTGCTCTTGCGTCCATCAGTGCTCTGCATATTTTCCTTTGGTCTTTATGTAAATATATGCATAAATCCAAATTATTAATTATATGTATGCCTGGTCCTTCTCACTCTGAGGCTGAAAGTATAAGAGTATTTAGCTATTTCCTGCATTCGTTAAAGGGTAAGTTCACCTTAGTATGATTTAAACAGTGATATGCTGAGAAATGGACAATGATAGATAGACGCTGTGGCTCTTTTCAAGGGATGGTTCTCTTTTAAGTTATACAGCAGCCAATTCTAAGCAACTTTTCAAATGGTTGGTCTTCATTATTTATTTTGTATAGCCTTTTTTTTTATTATTATTATTTGCATTTCTTCTGACTCTTCCCAGCTTTCAAATGGGGGTTACTGACCCCATCTAAAAACAAATGCTCTATAAAGCAACACATTTATTGTTATTGCTACATTTTATTACTCATGTTTCTATCTAGGCCCTCTACTATTCATATTATAGTCTTGTATTTAAATCAATTAATGATTGCTAGTGTAATTTGAACCCTAGCAACCAGATTGCTAAAATTGCAAACTGGAGAGCTGTTGAATAAAAGCTATATAACTATACCACAAGTAATTAAAAGTGAAAAACATTTTCAGATTGTCTCTGAATGTCACTCTCTCTACATCAGGGGTCCCCAACCTTTTTTACCCATGATCCACATTCAAAAATAAAGAGTTGCGGAGCAACACAGGCATGCAAAAAGTTTCTGGGTGCCAAATAAGGGTTGTGATTGGCTATTTGGTAGCCACTATGTGGACTGGCAGCCTACATGAGACTCTATTTGGCAGTACACCTGGTTTTTATGCAACCAAAACTTGTCCACAAGCTAGGAATTCAAAAATAAGCATCTGCTTTGAGGCCAGTGAGAGCAACATCCAAGGGATTGGTGAGCAACATGTTGCTCGCGAACTACTGGTTGGGAATCACTGCTCTACATCATACTAAAAGTTACCACAAAGGTGAAAAACCCCTATAAACTTTATCCTGCCTCCATTTTAATTGAAGTGAATGCCAGTAGGGATTATGCATGGGTGCAATGCTTTATAGATCCACTCTCTAACTGGCCAGTTGATTTTAACTTGATTTGCTGTGTACATATTGATTTTTTACTATAATTTTATTTTTGAAAGCTTTTATCAAGGGCACGTGAGTATTAGATAAGCAGCAAAATCATAGTAGAGCAGCATACTCACGTGTCTCACTACTCACTAATAAGGAAAGTTCAGTCCACCTTTATTTCCACATGGTTAATGAAAGGGGAGCGGGAGCTGCTGAAGGAGAGCAGCTTATAATACATGAGTAATACTCAGAGTTCCCTGTATAACTCAGCCTGCAGCCTTGTGCCTTTATATGGTCACAGGACCCCTCAGTGACTTCTCATATCCTTATCATTTACAGTAAGGGGTACATTATCCCTTATAATACATGAGTGATACTCAGAGTTCCCTGTATAACTCAGCCTGCAGCTTTGTGCCTTTATATGGTCACAGAACCCCTCAGTGACTTCTCATATCCTTATCATTTATAGTTATCATGGGCTTTCACTACTTGGACATGAAAATTTCCGCACCTCACTCACCTTTCCTGTGCCAATTCCTGCTTGATGGTGCAAAACTCTCTAGACGGTCAGCACATGTCAATCATTGAAATATCAGCAGAATGAAAGAGAGTAGCACAACACCATTTTTGTTGCAGGTGGGGAGCTTCCCCATTTATTTTTCACCACAAGTAGATCAACGTTTCGGGGGAGTTTTCACCCACCCTTCATCAGGATAAACACACAGTGCAAACCATCACATTTTAAGCCCAATTAGGCCACACCCACCAACCACAGGTTCCCAATTTCCAGTATGGATCCAAAACGAGGCTTGGTGCTCAGTCCTGTCCAAACAATTATTGGAGAGTCCATTTTGTAGTGTAACAAAAAAAGTCTTTGCTTAATAAATCCAGACATGGATGTGCGTGTATAGCATAAGGTAAACCCAAGAATCACAGTGTATGTGTGTGTATATATATATATATATATATATATATATATATATATATATATATATATATATATATATATACTCCAAGAAAGACCAGCAACACCAGGGTTTCTGTGTATCAAAACAAAAGTGTATTCAAATATGCATGAATAGCCGACGTGACGTTTCGGTCCACGCAGGGACCTTCCTCATGGCAACCATGCTCATAATCCAAATTCCCATAAATACCCAACAAAAGGAAGTGACATCAATAGCAATTAGTGACTGCTGTGCATCTTCAAAAAAATTAAGATCAATGATAAAAGGTAATATCTAAAAAAGCCCGACAAATGCCAATAGTCTAATCAACATGTTACTTAGTGAAATATCATGTGTACCAAATATTTTATATGAATACATAAAACATTAAATATGTGCATGAACTGTATGTTCAATAAAATTATGTCTGTGCTTTGAAAGTAACAAAGTGTCTACAATACTCAGTATATAATGGCTAAAAGTCATATGTTTAAAACCAATTACAAATGCCTCAAATTATATATAAGCTCCCTTGAAGTTAGATACTATTCGTACAATCAAAAAAAGAGAAGAAGAGATCGTGGGAACTATTCCCATTCTAGTCAAATACTTTTAGGGGCTCTAATCTACATCCGAGGCAAAAAAAGAGACAGTCAGAATACGTACTAAATACATGGAACATCAGGCCACACTTCACTAAGTAACATGTTGATTAGACTATTGGCATTTGTCGGGCTTTTTTAGATATTACCTTTTATCATTGATCTTAAAAATTTTTTTGAAGATGCACAGCAGTCACTAATTGCTATTGATGTCACTTCCTTTTGTTGGGTATTTATGGGAATTTGGATTATGAGCATGGTTGCCATGAGGAAGGTCCCTGCGTGGACCGAAACGTCACGTCGGCTATTCATGCATATTTGAATACACTTTTGTTTTGATACACAGAAACCCTGGTGTTGCTGGTCTTTCTTGGAGTATTCGCATTTCTTACCTTGCACCCAGGTAACACGTCGTCAGCAGGGTGCTGTCCTAGTGAGGATATATATATATATATATATATATATATATATATATATATATATATATATATATATATTATATATATATATATATATATATCAAACAAAAAAGTCCAGACCACTTGCTTAATGAAACAAAAAGGTTTTTTACCAAGCAAGAAATTGCATTGCAACGTTTCGAAGCTCCCGCTTCTTTATCAAGCATACATGATCACAATGACATCACATCCTATATAGGGTCATGGGCATAGACTCCGCCCACCCTCATGTTAAATAAATCAAGCATAACCCCATAATATCAAAAGGAATCACCCAAAATTAGAAAAATTAGAAAACATTTTTTAACATTTTTTCAAACACTGTTAGCATAATTCTTATATATGTCTGGTTATGCTTCAAATAGATTTTTTGTCACAATTATATAGGAACACCATACAATGGTTTCACTTAAAGTAGAGAAACAATGTAACATATAGGATATGTAATGTCATGACGTCCCAAATTTACCCCTTCCTATAACAATGTATCATACTCATATAAAAGCATGCAGATCATACTCTCTATTGAGTCCCTTTGGATGTAATGTTTGTAATGTATGGATCCAAAATTTTTCCCTTTTCTGGAGTTGTAGGAGTCTGTTGCCCCCCCGACGTGGGGGGGCAACTGACTCCAACACAAGAAACCTCAAGGTTGCTACCGAATGTCGTGCTGCATGAAAGTGCGCCGGAACCGGCTGACACAGACCGCTGGCCAAGAGGAGTTTTCCGTGATTAAATCTCAGCTAGACGAGACTCTGCGAAAGCACCGACAAGAGATTGAGGCCCGCAAGAGAGGCAAGTTCCTGAGGGACGCGGAGGATTACACGAACGGACGCGTGTACCGGTGGATACCGGGCAGTCCTTACAGCGCACCATCTTCCTTCCGTAGTCAGAGAACGCAGGCACGCACAGCACGTGCACCACGCCAAGAAAGGCGTCAGGAGATTGGCCGCAGCAGCTCCGGTGAATCAGTTGCCCAGCACACTACAGATTCGTCTGGCTCCTCGCGCTCTTTTTTAGGGGAGGACAGTGCTCCCTCCAGCAGCGGGGAGCGCGTAGAGGCCGTTCCAGAGGCACACGCCGCAGGAGCAGGCAAGACACGGCAGGCACGGACTACCAGCAAGACAGCACGGAGGAAGTGACATTGCTGGTGATAAACATTTCTAAGAAGGTACTGTCACAATCAGAATTGTGTGTGTTACAAAAGGGCCTGTCATTTTGTCCCTCTGCTAAACTAGACACATTTTCTTTGGATATAGACCTGCAACGGTTCTATAGACTATTGAGACTTAAGGTACAATTTAAAGACGAGGGTGTTGGAGAGGCTCACGCACATACAGAGACACTTACGATGCAACGCTTTAATTTGCGTAAGAAGAGCAAGTATCTCCCACCTACTTCCAACCATCCGGTTGAGACCGTTATCAGCTTTATAGCTCGTGATATTAATCACTTGGTACAATACCCCAAGGGACTTAGGTCTATGCGGTTTAATAATAACTTATCATTAACTGAACGGGACTCTTTGTGTTCGATTATGGGGGATGATACAGTAATATGCAAACCTGCTGATAAGGGGGAGCTTTGGTGATTCTAGACAAGGAATATTATATACAGGAGATCCTGGGCCAATTGAGTGACGGTAATACGTATATGTGTCTGGAAAAGGATCCGACAGTTGAGATATTGTCTGAGATATCTGAGATATTGTCACGTTATCAGGATTTGGGGATCATCAATGAGGGCCTTAAGGGTTTTCTTACACAGGAGTTTCCGTGTATTCCTGTGTTTTACACTTTGCCTAAAGTGCATAAAAATCTACAAACCCCCCCAGGGCGACCTATTGTAGCAGGAGTCAATTCGATACTTTCCCCCTTATCGATATTTTTGGACAAAGTATTAGCACCATTTGTACCTATGGGGCGGTCATATGTGAAGGATACATCCTACTTTTTGAGGTCGTTACAGACCTTGGATGTAGGTGAGGAGAAGGCAATATTGGCAGCTTTAGATGTAAGTAGCCTGTATACTTCCATCCCCCATGAGGCGGGCATGGCAGCGGTCCGCTCTGTGTTAGAGAGATCTGAGTATGATGTAATACAAACTAACTTCTTTATGGAACTTCTATCTGTGGTTTTACATAAAAACTATTTCTTGTTTCAGGATAGATTTTATCTCCAATTACAGGGTACCGCGATGGGATCCAACGTCGCTCCTACGTACGCCAACATTTTCATGAATTATTTTGAAGACACATATGTCTATACACATGAACTATTCCAGAGGCATTGCCTTAAGTGGTGGCGCTATATCGACGATTTGTTGGTAGTATGGAGGGGTGACGATGGATCCCTGTCGGAGTTTGTCATACTTGGATACCTGCATTCCAACCATTACATTCACATATGCGTATAGTGAAGAGATGGTGACATTTCTAGATACTACAGTGTACCGGAAAGGAAGACAATTGCACACTGATTTATTTGTTAAACCAACTGATAGGAATAACCTATTACGGTTTGATAGCTCACACCCGAGGGCTAACATCTCCTCTCTCCCCAGGTCGCAACTGTTGCGTGTTAAACGAATAGTTTCGGAGGAAGAGAATCTTACTGAACGTTTGACGGAGATGACAACTAAATTTACACAGAGGGGGTACCCGAGTACACTACTTAATCAGGAGGTAGCAAGAGTCAGGGAACTACATCGAGATTCTATTATACAGGAAAAAGTACCAGAGGTGTCGAAGACAAGACGTATACCGTTCGTGCACACGTATCACCCAAGCACACGTAAGATACATCAAATTATTTATAAACACTGGCCCTTATTACAAAAAGCTTACCCAGATATTCTGGAATTTCAAGCACCCCCCCTCTTGTCGTATAAACGCCCGAGGAGTTTGAGGGACAGATTGGTTAAGGCAGATCTAGGCACTGCACGGACCAACCCGCAGAGACTTTTAGCACCTTTGAGAAATGGCATGTACCCGTGTGGTAGATGCAATCAATGCTCCAGTGTCATACGCACAAATGCTTTTACACATCCTCATACAGGGCGGAAATTCGAGATACAAGACCATTATACGTGTGACACTGAATACGTAGTATATATGCTGAAGTGTCCCTGTGGGTTGGCCTATGTAGGTGAGACCATTCAACCAATCCGTGATAGGATTAGCCAGCACAAATCAACCATCAGAAAGGAGGTACTGAAGTTACCGGTTCCGGCGCACTTTCATGCAGCACGACATTCGGTAGCAACCTTGAGGTTTCTTGTGTTGGAGTCAGTTGCCCCCCCATGTCGGGGGGGCAACAGACTCCTACAACTCCAGAAAAGGGAAAAATTTTGGATCCATACATTACAAACATTACATCCAAAGGGACTCAATAGAGAGTATGATCTGCATGCTTTTATATGAGTATGATACATTGTTATAGGAAGGGGTAAATTTGGGACGTCATGACATTACATATCCTATATGTTACATTGTTTCTCTACTTTAAGTGAAACCATTGTATGGTGTTCCTATATAATTGTGACAAAAAATCTATTTGAAGCATAACCAGACATATATAAGAATTATGCTAACAGTGTTTGAAAAAATGTTAAAAAATGTTTTCTAATTTTTCTAATTTTGGGTGATTCCTTTTGATATTATGGGGTTATGCTTGATTTATTTAACATGAGGGTGGGCGGAGTCTATGCCCATGACCCTATATAGGATGTGATGTCATTGTGATCATGTATGCTTGATAAAGAAGCGGGAGCTTCGAAACGTTGCAATGCAATTTCTTGCTTGGTAAAAAACCTTTTTGTTTCATTAAGCAAGTGGTCTGGACTTTTTTGTTTGATATATAATTTGTCCTATTGTGGACTAAGTCACAGACTGGGTCTGCACTCCACTCCATTTTATATATATATATATATATATATATATATATATATATATATATATATATATATATATATATATATTTTATAAGAGAATAATGGGGCCTCAGTGAAAAGTTTTCAAACACTGTCATTCTGCAATATGGGCCAATGTTTTCTTATCACCTTTTAATCAGGGAACTATGAGGACCATACGTTGTAACACAAGGAATCCCTAGGCTTCTCTGTTTATCTTTTTTCTTATCAAGTAAATCCTCCCTTTTGAGGGTCGCTACTTCCTGTGTTAAACCTTCTAGTTCCGCCTTACCATACCCTCTCTGTGTAAACTTTTCTACCAATTCTTTTGCCTGGTTTCTATAAAGGGTATCTGACTATGTTATGCGTCTTGCTCTTACAAACTGGCTTTTGGTGAGCCCTTTCACTGTGCCTATTGGATGGAAACTGTCTCTCCGTAGTGTGTTGTTTCTATCAGTTGGTTTCTTGTAAACATCTGTGATGAAATTGCCATCACAGAAAGTTACCTGTACATCAAGGTAACTTACACTTTGGGGGCCAATGCATATTGTGAACTTAATTGGATGTCATTGAGATATGTGAGGAATTCAGATAAATCATTTTGCCCATGTAACGTTTCCATAGCGCAATATGTTTTCTGAAATGGATGTTATCAAGAATATGCATGTGTTCAAATTTATGCATAAAAATATTTGCATAGGCTGGAGCCATGTTAGCACCCATACTTGTGCCCTGGATTTGTAGAAAAAATTCTGTGTCAAACCTGAAATAGTTTCTTTTCAGGACCAGTTCAAGGCAATCACAAACAAAATTAGTTTCATGTATTGGTAAATTCTCATTGAGTAAATACTCTGGTACATTCTATTCCTTCTTCATGTGGTATGGAGGTATAAGATCTTTCACATCAATAGTACACAGTATGGGTACGATCTACTGCGCATGCGCCAAAAGTCACGAAAACTTCGTGACTTTTGGCGCATGCGCAGTAGATCCATACCGGCGAAATGCTCCTACTGCACATGCGCCGGTCAAAGCAGGAAGAAGATTGCTTGGAGGAAGATGGCGTCGGTGAACTCCGCCATTCAAAGCAGGAAGAAGATTGCTTGGAAGAAGATGGTGCCTGTGAACTCCGTGGACTGGACCTGCGCAGAAGGGTAAGTAACAAGTTAGTAGGCCAGGGGGGAGGAGGGAGGGTGGGCAACACACGGGAGGGGGGAGGGTTTTTGCGCCGACTAGGTTTCCTTCTCCTTTAATGAGAAGCAGTTCATTCACAATACATTTTGCAACATGTTCTGCAGGATCCTTTGTCTGTCCAAGAGTCCTTATCACCATTGAAATTATATACAAGGTTTCCCTTTCCACACCATTTTCCCTCCCTGCACCCATCAGCCCATAAACAAGATTTAACATTCTGGTTATGTTCATAAAATACATATCAAGAGCCATCTTTGTTTCTTATTTAAAGACTTGTCTGAACTTTTGCCTCCTGATCTTTCCACCTGAATCCTTATACCTGTCTCATGGCTCACAATCCCTCCTTCCTCCTCCTCCAGGGACTCCCAATCTGCCTCCTGGGATTCAGAAATCTCTTCCCTCTTACTATTTTTCCTACTGGAAATTACAGGAGACTTTTCCTTTTCTTAGGTGCTTCCTCCATTCTCGCCTGTTCTTCCTCTGCCGATTCCCCCCCATGATTTCCCCCCTGGCAAAACAAACCTATTTTCAGTTTCAATGGTTATTACACGAGGGCACTTATTCTCTTTAACTTTCTTCTTTGATTTGCTGCCCACCACTTTCCACTCATCCCTTCCTCTCCCCTTCTCATGGGACATCAGTACCTTTGTATTTTTAATCCCTTCACTCTTCCCTGTGTCACTCTTCCTTCCATCTTTCTCTGCCACCTTCCCTTTCACCTCTGTTTGGCGCCCTCTAGCTGTTTCTCTTACCCCTTCTGCTCTCCTTCTTCCTTGTCTCAGTCTGTGGCAGGTTCTCCCCTGGCATTGGGGTGCTCATCTCCTGTGCCAAATTGGGACAAGCTCGCTGAATGTTACATTCTTTGCTAGGGTGCCCAGTCTCCCCACACAAAGCACATTTCTGTACATTACATTTCATTGCATAATGCCTGTTGGACCCACATTTATAGCATAGTCTGGGCTGACCCACATAGAAGCAGAAACCTTTTGTTTTCCCAATGAAAATTGAATTTGGGAGGTGACTCTGAACATTGTGCTCTACATGCAGTTTAACTTGGACTTTATATCCCCCCCATCCAGAAACCCTCCTCATCAAACAGTCGTAACAGGGGGGATAAGACAGTGCCTGAGCCATATGAGGACATCCTGCTCAGGTACCGTCTCATTCTTCATCATTATAATCACTACTTTAGTTTCAGGTTTGGAGACAGGTATTACTCTAAACCCCTCTAAACTGACGTCAAATTCAATATCTGTGACACTTGTTATAGCATAAATATCTTGTGGGGTGAAATCCAACAACTGTTTAATTATGTTTCTGGCAACAAACCTGCGCCCCCGGGAAATCCTCTCTCTCGTTTACCCACTTAATTTTAACTACATTTATTCTCTTATCAATCTGATCATCAGAGTCATCATCCCTCTCACGTGCGAAGAACCTCCTCCCTTCCCAAACATTACCCCCAGCAGCCCTCTCACTCCCACCTTGCACATTGCTCTACCCAGCAGAATTAACACCATTTTTTCCCTCCCCTCCCCCACTCAATTGCATTGCATCAACCACATGCACTTCAGCTGCACCTCTCTCTGCAACTTGCTCCACACTGCCCCCAGCACTCACAGCATTCATTGCACTCACTCCCCCTTCAGCCAAAGCAGTCTCATCACTCCCATGCATTGCATTAACTGCATTCACCTACACCTCAGCTGCCTGCACCACACTGTCCCCAGCACTCACAGCAGCTGCATACACATTATCAGTATGGTTATCTGTATTATTTTCAACGCTATTGTATTGTGCGATGTCTGTAGCACTGCTGCATTCAGCAACAGTTTTTGAACCCTCTGTTTCGTTAAGCAGTTAAGAAACTTTAAGCAGTTTCTCAGCAGTCACTTTGCCTTCCAGCATCTCCTTAAACCTCTGCCGGTTACCATAAAGCTCCTTCCATGGCTCAATAACATTCAGAATGTCGTTAATGTACGTCTTCTGTCTCCTTCAATTCCTTATCAAGGAAAGTCAACTCCAGTATAGCCTGGTCTCTGCTCTCTCTTTTCAGCGACTGCAGCTCATCTATCAGATTATCAATGTCTCTGCTTAAAGGAGAAGGAAAGCTCCAAGACTGTTTATTGCCAACAGATTAGCCACAATAGTGCCAGCAAGAGCTCTATATTTATTCTGCAGAATGCTTTACAATAGCTGAGTAAACAGCTCTAGACACTGTCTCTGTTTGTTTAGCATAGAAGCTGCCATAAAAGCTTGGTGTGACATCACTTCCTGCCTGAGTCTCTCCCTGCTCACTCATAGCTCTGGGCTCAGATTACAGCAGGGATGGGAGGAGGAGAGGAGCAAACTGAGCATGCTCAAACCCTGCCCTGGAGGTTTATGCTGAAAACATTAAGTCTGATACAGGAGCCCATATGTACAGAATAGAAGGAACTAAATGTGGTGTTTCTTTTGACAAGAGGACTCAGAGCAGCATTACTTTGAGGGTTTACTGGTGTATTTATATAGACCTTTCTGATAAAGCTTATTTGGTTTTAGCCTTTCCTTCTCCTTTAAACAGTTTTGTTTATCTTCCAAACACCTCAAGTCCTTCAAAAGCTTTAATAAGTGTCATACTGTATCACAGTCTGTCACTTTGTGAACATTCCCTTCACTCACTTCTGCTTTCTCCATGGGGGCCACAGTCATTATCTGCTCAGTGTCCATGGCCACATGGTTTCCATGCTCCTTACTGGCAGCAGCCATTTCCAGGTCACCCAGCGCACTTTCTGCAACCTCTAGGGCCATACTGCACCCAGGCTCCTTGTTGTCTGTAGCCATCTCCTGGTTGGTCAGAGCACTTTCTGCAACCTCCAGGGCCACACTGCTCCTAGGCTCCTCACTGTCAGCAGCCATCTTGCAGCCATCAGACTCCACTCTCTCCTTCTGGCTTGCCTCTGTTGTAGCTCCCTGCAGTCACTCCAACACCAGCCTCCAGTTCCACAGATTCAGAGTCACTCTCCATGCCGCTTCTGGAACAGCTTTTTCTTTTCTTTTTCTTTCCTTTAATGGAGCAGGAAACCTTGCCCTTTGTTGAGCGTTCCACGGTCACCTCTATATTAGGATCAGAAGCCCTCCTGCTACTGCCCAAACGGGTCTTCACTAAACAACTTGTAGGCATAATCTCCTTCTTCCCCATGGAGTGGAGAAAGGCAATAAAAACAAAGCAGAAGTGTCTACAATACTAACCCCTAGACCCAGCCGGGCCTGGGAAAAAGCCACAACTCCACGGAGCTCTCCAAACACCTCCTCCTAGCAGTAGTGATTAGAAAATGGCCTCTGGGAAGGGGGTGTGGCTGCGGGATAGCAGGTATAGTAGGGAGAGATGGTGCCTATAGTAACAATGGAATAATAGTCTCTGGGAAGGGACTTTGGATGTGGGATAGCAGGTATCGTAGGGAGAGATGGTGCCTATCACTCTGTCTGTACTTGACTGGGAGAATGTGCAGACGGTACCTGACAGCCTTATTTTTCTCACAAGGAGCTTCCAGAGTAACAGTTGGTGTGAGGATGTTATTCAGTATGGGGTGCTAGTTGCTAAGTGATGTCATAGCTTGTGAGTAGCCACGACCATTCAGCAGTAGCTTGAACTGTCTCTCAGAGAAAGCACTCTAATTGCATGTATTAATATTTCATTTTACAAAAAAAGTAACCATTTCTGCTAAAGAAATATGTTTGAAGATTTTATTTCCACCTTAACTATCCATTAGGAGAATTTGATTTTTTCACGATACATCCCCTTTAACTGTTATTTTAAAGTAAGGTTTGTATATTTAAGTACTGTGGTTTCATTTGTTTTTTTCTGTCTTGGGTGCTAAATAGCAAAGTTTGGTGTGCTATTGTGCTTACAGCAGGTTGCCACAAACTACTTTACTTTGCATTATAGTTTTTCCTCAGATTGAGGTGGGTGGGGTATGATTAGTACACCTGAACAGGTTATATAATTAGAACCAAAAGAGAAAAACAGTTAATCACTAGCGGCTAGCCTATGATTAAGTGCTTATTGGCACAAAACATGCAAGGCTATGTCATTTTCTATTTTTGTTTCCCAAATAAACTTCTCAGTTTAAACAATAAACAATAGTAGTGTTTCTGAAGCAAACACAGCAGTTTTACCAGTGCAGGACAACATTGCATTATATTTTTATTGCTTTAAAACAATTTCATTTGTTGATGTTAAGTGTTCCTTTTTGCTTTTTAAATGTTTGTTCTTTGTGTGTGTGCTGTAAGTGGAGTTAGAAACAAAACAGTTAGTGAGTGCTTTGTAAGTGGAGTTACAAACAGAGGAGGTTCATACACAAGAGTTCCAAACTGCTAACCTCTATGGTGGCTGTGAGCAAATTGCAACTTTAGAGGCTCGAGTTATCAACAATATACATGTCAGTATATTTCCCTTGTAAGCAAGGAACATAGTTGCAAAGCAAAACCTTTGTGGTTCAATAGAAGTGTTGGTGTTGAGGTGGGTAAGAAAAGACGTGCTTTTAAAGCTTTTAAGTGAGCTGCGACAGCCGAAACATTTATCAGGTACAAGGAGGCTAATAAATCATGCAGATACTGCAGATCAGACAAGCTAAAATCCTGTCACGGCCAGCACCCAATACCAGAACAGGTGCCAAGTACCCTGGTCTCGGCTTCACCAGTAGTGTGACCACCGTTGGGCTTCGGGAGGAGCCCTCAGCTTACTTGGGTGCCACCTGGACTTAACGAGGGGTACAAGGCAAGATGTTCTGGCTAGCAGAGGGGCACGGCAGGTAGCAGAGTCTTTTGGGCCGAAGGTCACGGTACAAATGGAGCAGGCAACAGAATCGTCAGACAGGCTGGGTCGAGGCAGGCAGATAACAAGAATCGTCAAACAGGCAAAAGGGTCAAAACCGGGTGATCAATCGAAGGGTTAAACTGTAGAGTAGTCGTAAGCAGGCAAGGTCAGGATCCAGAATTCAGAATAGTCAAAATAGCCAGGCAGGGGTCAAAACAGGAAACAGACAGGTTCAGAAGGAATCAGACAATAGCACAAGGCTCAGGAGCACCAGGAATACCATCCTATCACGGGCAATGACAAGCAGTGGGAATGGCCCTTTAATACTTTTGAATTTGGCGCCACTGCGCGCTGACGTCATTACGTCAGTGCGCATGCGCCTTTAAATACGGAAGTGCGCATGCGCGCACACACTAAGGAAGCGCGCGTCGCGGTGGGCGTCCCTGCCGTCCCCCCACTAGACCACCAGGGTAAGATTTTATTGCAAATCCAAATGGAAAAGGGTATTGCAGCAAAAAGAATCCAAAATCATTTTTCAAATATGTAAATAGTAAAAAAGCAGGCAGGTGTGGGACCCTTAATGTCAATGTTTTCATCTGTCTACACAAATGAGCAACCAGTTAATGAAGATTTCCTTCTTAATAGTCCCAATTCTAGGAATACAACGAGTGATGCATGGTTCACACCTGATAAATGTTTTGGCTGTCACGGCTAACTTGTGGACATTCAAAACAGACCAGAACATGTTAAGATAAACAAGGATCTGGGACCAGATGGTATTCATCGCAGGGTACTTACCAAGCTTAGTTCTGTGATTGCCAAACACAACTGGTGAATTGTTGTGTCGCTATTCAAAAAGGGATCCCGTCCTCAGTGTCAAAATTATAGGCCAGTTAGTCTGACATCAGTGGTAGGAAATCTTTTCGAAGGGTTATTAAGGGATAAGATACTTGTCTTCATTGCAAATCATAATACAGTGAGTTTGTGACAGCATAGTTTTATGCGTAATAGATCTTGCCAGACTAAATGAATTTCTTTTTATGAGAAGGTGAGCAGGGACCTCGCTTATGGGGTGGCAGTGGATGTGATCTATTTAGACTTTGCTAAAGCATTTGATTCAGTCTCACACAGAAGGTTACTGGTTAAATTAATAAATGTTGGCCTGGAACATAGTATTTATACTTGGATAGAGAACTGGCTAAAAGAGTGGTGATAAATGGAATATTTTCTAATTGGACCAGAGTACCAGAGGGCTCTGTATGTGTTCCTTTGCCTTTTAACTCGTTTATTAATGACATGGAGGTGGGCATTAAAAGTACTGTTTCTATTTTTGTGGATGATACAAAATTGTGCAGAACTATAGGTTATATGCATGATGCTGCCACTTTGCAGAATGATTTGACTAAACTGGAAAACTGGGCAGAAAACTGGAAAGTGAAGTCCAATGTTGATAAATGCAAGGTTATGAACGTTGGCAAAAATGATATGAATGCAAGTTATACACTAAATGGCACTGTGTTGCAAGTTTCCTTAACTGAGAAGGATCTAGGGGTTTTAGTAGACAACAAGTTATCTAATTCTGGGCAATGCAATTCTGTGGCCACTAAAGCAAATAAAGTATTTTTTTTTTGCATAAAAAGGGCATAAACTCAAGGTATGAAAACATAATTTTGCCTCTTTATAGGTCCCTGGTAAGGCCTCATCTGGAGTATACATGAGCTGGAGAGAATGCAGAGACATGCAAGCAAACTGGTTAAAGGGATGGAAGATTTACATTATGAGGGAAGACTGTCAAGGTTGGGGTTGTTTTCTCTGGAAAAAAGGCGCTTGCCGGGGGACATGATTATACTTTTCAAGTATATTAGTGGACATTATAGACAAATAGCAGGGGACCTTTTAACCAATAAAGAGAATCACCAGACCAGAGGCCACCCCTTCAGACTAGAGGAAAAGAACTTTCATTTGAAGCAGCGTAGGTGGTTCTTCACAGTAAGGGCAGTGAGGATGTGGAATTCCCTGCCAGGTGTTGTGATGGCTGATTGTGTTAATGCTTTTAAGAGTGGCTTGGATGATTTCTTGGACAAGCTTAATATCCAAGGCTATTATTATACTAAAATCTATAGTTAGTATAGATATATAGTGGATAATGTACCCCCTACTGTAATTTATAAAGATATTATGTTACCGAGGAGTTGCGGCCGAGTGCTTTTATACAGGTCACATAACTCCGAGGTGACTATTAATAGGTGACTATTAATATCTTTATAAATTTTAAGTGGGGGGTACATTATCCATTATAATCTACAGTTTCTGGGTTCAGTTTTACTTTTTTTGAAGTGTCTCTACAAGTTGATTTTTATCTTTAACTGCAGCTCTTTTAGGTACCTGTATTTTATTCTTGCCAGTGGCGGAACTACCGGGGGAGCAGGGGGTGCGAGCGGGCCAGGGCCCGCACCCCCTCAGGGCCCCCCGGCAGTCCGTTCGCCGCTGAAAATGTGGCCAAATGTGGCGGTACGGAGGGGGGGCGGGGCCCGGCTGCGCGTCACGCACCAGGGCCCGCCCCCCTCAACGAACGCTACTGATTCTTGCTTTCTAAATGGCACAGCTGCCTCCCTGGTGTCGCTCTTTTCCTTACAGGATTCCTCTACATTTTCACTCCCCCTCCGGTCCACTATCTAAAGCAGGGGTAGGCAACCCGCGGCTCCAGAGCCTCATGCGGCTCTTCATCCTGTTTGCTGCAGCTCGGTCTTGCGGCTTTGCCTGTCACGTCATCTATACAGCCCTCACACCTGCTGGCGGATTCTTGAGTGTGTGACCGCGGTAAGCTAACATCGGTAAGCCGCCAGCAGGTGCGAGGGTAGTATAGATGTATAAAAAGAGAAAAAGAACCCCAATTGCCTCCCACTCGTACAGCAGTTCCTCAAATGTTAAACTACCTATTAAGTATTTTGTGATTGCTGAAGGCAATCACTAACCAATAAAAATAATAATGTGCTTAGTTTTAACAAAATAAGATTACATTAAAGTGCAAGTGCAATAAAAATTGATTCTATTGATTATATTTTAACTTATAGGTTAATAAATACTTGATAGAATTAATACTTCGCACAAATTAGTAGCCTTATGATACAATGTATTATCAGGTACCTTATGTTTTCACCCACAATCAATCCGACCAAGGAATTAATTAGAGTAAAGATACTAAAGTGCTTTAAGTGCTGATTAGATTATTGTAAGATTGCAATTACCATAAATTCATAATTGCTTCCAAATTAATTAATTATAAAGTGCTAGACAGTGCAAAGTAATTAATAATAAATAGATAATAAATAGAGTAGTTGATATAAGGAGGACCACAATTGATGGGATAAATAATTGTTAAAAACACACAGAATGCTCGGGTTAAAAGGTTTTAAGCAAGAAATGGAAAATTGAAGGGGGTGGAGTTGTCCCAAAAGCTGCTACCTGAATTGTTTTCTATCCCTGGGACACCACAAAGATAAGGAGGCAGAGTATCCGGGACTGTGGTCTCGTTTGTTAATCTAAATCCTATTCTGAGGAGAAACTAAATAACCCTAAAAAACCACAAATCCGCGGGCTCTTGTGAGCTTTAGTAGCAGAGAAGAGAGAGATACCTGAGCACTGGTAGAAGTAGATTTCTTTCCCACCCCTTCTATTCCGTTAACCCAAAGACCGAAATTATTCTAAAATTTTAAGTTAAAAAGGATTCCAAACGCCGACGCGCGTTTCGCAGTGATAGCTTTATCACGCCTTGATAAAGCTATCACTGCGAAACGTGCGTCGCCGTTGGGTTTAAATTAAGTTTGAAAGGATCACCTTGTTTTTGTATGTAGGTAGTATAGATGTCCCAGGAGTGACAGGCAAGACCGAGCCGCAGCAAGATGATTCATCATGGTCCTAACCACGGTCACACACACTCAAGACAAGAGAGGAAAGATCAGCATTGAGCTTCAGAAGCAGAAGTCACATTAAACAGATGAAAACACTAGCATTTAATAGGGCAATTCAGTGTTTAATTTATTTCAAAGTAGGCCTACACATACACACTGCACTTCTGTTTGTTGTATTATGTTGTTGTAACAGTTAAAATTAAAATGGTTAAAACTTTTAAAAGTTTATAAGCTGTGTTATTTTTTGTGTCTCCAGACAATTTTTCTTTTTTGGAAGAGGGGGCAAAATGGCTCTTTTGATAGTAAAGGTTGCTGACCCCTGATCTAAAGTATCGCTCCCCCTCTGTGTGACATCATTTTCTTTTACTGCATCAGAGACAGGTCATGCAGGGAAGAAGGGGGAGCAAGTGGACGGGAGGCAGAGCGAGACTTTGGTAGTATAAGGGAGGCGGAGCGAGACTTAGGCAGTGTAAGGGAGGGGGAGCGAGACTTCCAGTGGCGGAACTACCGGGGGAGCACCCCCTCAGGGCCCCCCGGCAGTCCGTGCCACTAACAAATGCGGCTGTACGGAGGGGGGCGGGGTCCAGCTGCGCGTCACGCTCCAGGGCCCGCCCCCCTCTGGACACTGGACGGGAGGGGGAGCGAAAATGGAGAGGAATCCTGTGAGGAAAGCGACACCAGGGAGGCAGCTGCAGGAGACTTGTGACAGGAGTGAGACATGCGATGAAGGAAAGAGGGGGAGCGAGACTTCCAGTGGCGGAACTACCGGGGGAGCACCCCCTCAGGGCCCCCCGGCAGTCCGTGCCGCTAACAAATGCGGCTGTACGGAGGGAGGCGGGATCCGGCTGCGCGTCACGCACCAGGGCCCGCCCCCCTCTAGGATCGCTACTGGAGACTTCAGACACTGGACGGGAGGGGGAGCGAAAATGGAGAGTAATCCTGTGAGGAAAGCGACACCAGGGAGGCAGCTGCAGGAGACTTGACAGGAGTGAGACAAGCGATGAAGGAAAGAGAAGCCCTTTATCGCATAAAACCGGTAAATCACGTTGTGGGAAGTGATGAAATGTGGAGCCCGAAAGCTATAGCGGTGGGAAGCAAGTGTAGAGGAGAAGGCAGCAGCTGCGAGTGCTGTCTCTTTAAGCTTATAATCGGCGCGTTCTGACACATTTTTTGGCATATCCCATTTTCTGTAAAATAGTTTTCGATTTCATTAGTGCCCTTTAAACAGTTAAGAGAGATGGAATATGCTCAAATTCATGCTAAATTGGATGACGAGACCAACTTGTTGGTATACTGTCATATCAAATTGCAATAACTATTAAATCTTATGTAGGAATACTGTATATAGTCAACTGTTAAAATCCTTAGATTGGCATATATAATATATTCATCGTCTGTTTGTTGAAAGTACAGGTATCTAAAATTAAAACAATACTCTTACTCAGAGTACCTTTCTTAAGACTTTTGCAGTTTACAGTAATTTTCTAATTTTAGGAATTCGAAATTTTAGATTTTCTGGTATTACATTTCTAAGCAGGCTTCAGATCAGCAGCACACTTTAAAGGCTGTCAGTGATCCTAACTGTCAATATTTTTTTTATATGCTCTTCCTTAATTCAGTTAACCCTTAGGTTGCTAAGTTGAGCCAGAAGCCTGGTATGATGGGTCTAAACTGCAAATATCTGCGAAATTGTTAAAAATACATTTAAATTGACAAAGTGCTCAAAGAAACTCTGAATACGTCTACATCAATTCACTGTTTAGGTTTAGATCCCCTTTATGTTTTGAAGAAGTCTAAAGGTGTTACTAATTAAAAATATTTAGCTTTAATTATATTAATTGAAAGTTTGGTTTGTTGATGTCTAATTTAATAAATGTAATTTTATCTTATGCAGGTGATATTGCTAAATTAGACCCAGGAGTTTGCCTGTGCTGGGTTTGGATCAGAAACTGGCAGATCATGTACAGACTCAGAATGGTGTTGTTGGTAACTGTTATCTATTGCCACCTACTACTGCTAGCTGGAAGCAGTACAGGAAGTAAGTGATTGTCTCCTATCTTACAATGTACCTGATATCCGAGTCCTGTCCTTCATTGTATGGAAACTTTTGCCATGGGATTTCTCCTAGATTTGGCCCGTTTCTACCTATGAACCAATGCACATGGTATAGTTACTGTTGTTCCACCCTTGAGCTCCTAGTATTTTAAACCTGTTGTTGCAAATCGAAGGGAAAATGAAAACGCAGCCAAAAAAGGTTTGCAACTCTGCCCTAGATTTCCTAGTTTATCTTTTTTTGGCTGCCAGAATTTTTTCCTCCTTTTTTCTTTTTTCTAAACTAATAAATTACTGTAAAAAAAAAAAACAACATTCTAGGGAACAAGGATCAGTGTGCTTTGTTACTCATATAAATATTGGAATTCAAAATAAAAAGCATGTGGAGGTCACCAAACAAGAAGATCTGGGTCCAATTTGGTCACCCATGGTCAGGGCCGAATTGGGCTGATCCTATCATACACTTGGGCCTAAAGAGACTTGGCAGACAATAAGAGAACCAATGTGCCAAGGCAGTCCTCATCTGACCGGGTTTTTAAACCTGCTTGATTGACATCTGTCCGATTCTTGGCCAGCTTTTGGTTAGGCATGCACGTGGCTGGTCCCCATAAACAGGATACTAAACTGCTGACCAAGTCAGATCTTATCAGTGCACACAGCCTAAAGAAAGCAGATTTAAAACAGGGCATAATGGTCAGGCCACACGAGCAGATTCGGGGAAATTAGCCGCCCCAGCTACAAATCTCCTCTTCTAGGGGGCATCAGTCTCCTCGAACTTCCTTCCCCCTGCAGTGCGGGGAGATTTTCGCCACGAAGAAGAGAAGATTTGTAGCTGGGACGACTAATCTCCAGAATGCTTGTGTGGCCAGACCCTAAGAGAAATATTTACCATGAGTTGTAGAGGTTACAGATATAGTATACAGTTTTTGGGGAAATTCTGGTACCGCAGAACACTTGAAGTGAAATATAAGTTTTATTTGACATAAGCTTTTTGGATTCTGAACTCACCAAAAGCCAAAGAAAGAAATCACAGGGTTTATATAGATGTTTACATAGGAACATGATGTAAAGTAAACTGTGTAAATAGATACAGTAGACTGTGCAAAATAAAAAATGTATCTAATATAGTTAGTTAGCCAAAAATGTAATGTATAAAGACTTGAGTGAACAGATGTCTAATAAAACAGCCAGAATCCAACTTCCTGCTTTTCAGTTCTAAACTCTGAGCTAGTCAGCGACTTGAAGGGGGGCCACATGGTACATTTCTGTTCAGTGAGTTTACAATTTATCCTCAGCATTCAGCTCAGATTCAAAAGCAACAGATAAGACCCATGTGGCCCCCCCTCAAGTCTCTGATTGGTTACTGCCTGGTAAACAGGGTAACCAGTCAGTGTAAACCAAGAGAGCTGAAAAGCAGGAAGTAGTGTTCTGACATGTTATACATCAAATCACTCCAGTCTTTATACATTACATTTTTGGCTAACTAACTATATTAGAAACATTTTTTATTTTGCACAGCCTATCTATTTACCCAGTTTTTAGGTTTACACTGAACAATTCCTTTAAGGAGTAAAAAAAAGATGTTACCAGTAAGAGATATTAAGATAACTCTAAACACCACAAAAAAAAACAAAGAACTGCTCTAATCTCAAATACAGTAGGTGTGACTGTCCTCAAGACTAGCTTGAGAACAGAATCCATCCAAGTCATGGAGGCTGTATAGGGGAATCTGCATGCATGAAATTTTATTCTATATCAGTTCTCCCTATTGTTCCTAGGGAACATGCAATATAACACATGTATAAAACAATTTATAGACAAAACAGAGAAAAAAAAACAGCGCTCTGTCTAATCTATGCTGTGGTGTTGACCAGCTGCTAGAAGCACCCTTGTGCCATTGCTTAGTCTAACCCACGCTATGGATTGTACAGCTAGAAGCATAAAAAGCCATTATCTGTACACAAAATGAAGGAGAAAGAGTGTCAACTGCCATTATTTGCTACAACCATCAAAATATCTCTTGGCAGACTTGGTTACCAATGACCAAGGTTTGATTCAGGATGTTCTTGTTCATAAGTACTCTTTTTCCCACAGACCACTAAGCTACAATATCATTGGAGCTAAACTTTTCACTGTTTTGATGTTGTAGAACAGCAGTCTTTTCTGCTGAAACTGAATAAAGTGTTGTACTTATTTGTGCCTGTGTATTTCACAACAGTCAAAATGTTAATATATATATATATATATATATATATATATATATATATATATATATATATATATATATATATATATATATATATATATATATATATATATATATATATATATATATATATATATATATATATATATATATATATATATATATATATATATATATATACTGACTCTCTTTATGGTTTGATTTATTGTATAATTTCTCCAATATTTAGTTAAAGTTTAAATTGCTTCCATCTGCAGTTGTTGTCATTAAGTGTCAGGTACCCCACTTTGGGCAAAATATGTATGCTCAAGTGCCACATCAAAGCCCCTCATTTAACGCAAGTCCTACATTGCCTATTAGCATTCTAAGTTTGTAGTGCAATTAAATCAAGTCCCCCAACAAATAGTGTGACTGAGTAGTAAGACCATGTTTCACTTACCCTTAAAGGAGAACAAAACCCTACCCATCCTAATACACTCTTTCGCCCCCCCCCTTCCAGTCTCCCTCCCTGCAAGGGCTATTCTGCTTAGAAGTAAATAAATCAATACATCTGCAAAGTTGTGCAGTGGATTTCAAAGGCACCATCTTCTGATCCTCTTCTGTCAGTTGCCAATTGGGGAGCTTGCACAGTAGAAGTCAATTAAGGGCATAGATTTAACTGTGCATGTGCCTTCAAGATCTGTGTCACCACAGAAAAAGATCAGAAAATGGGGAAGATGGCCCATTTGATCTCCACTGTGCAACTCTTCAGATTTATTGCAGGTCAGACAGAAAGGCAGAGTGCTGAAAAAAATAGAGGCTGTGGGGAGTGAGCTTGGAGGGGGCAGTGAAGGGGGATGGACGGAGGTGTACGGTTAAGTTCCTCTTTAACTCAGGAGCTCTAGTGCGCATGCAATGACCTTTAAGCCCAAGCCATTTCACATATGTAGAATGTAAGTTGTTTCTTTTTCTAAAGGTTGAATGGCAGCTAGCAATATTTGTCTACAATTCATACATGAAACACAGGAAGAAGTCACCAGCGCTCATTCTAATCCATATTGTGAAGTTGACCAGGGTAGAGGCACCCTTCTAGGTGCTCGGTCTAACCTACACTATGGAGATGACTAGCTGCTAGAAGTGATGAAAAACAATTATTTGTAAACAAAAGGGGGAGAAAAATTGCCAGTACAGTTTGCCTTTAAAAATAATTATTACAAAAAAATGAGGATTTAGTATCACACTTTGGCCAAAGACCACACTTTGGTCAAGGCCCCTCATTTAACACAAGTTTTACATGGCCTATTGGCATGATAAGTCTGTTGTGCATTTAAAATCAATTCCCTACTGTGTGACTGAGTAGTAAGACCATTATGCCTTACCCTTAACTCAGGAGCCCTATACCATAATGTGATTAAAGATGAACTCTAACTTTCACCCATTGATAAAGTGAGTGAGTTTTTCTCTGAGATACTATCTCACATTTTGAAACATCTGCCACTAAGAGTGTGAGAGACAATAGGATAGAGGTCCCTGTCCTGTATAGCCTACAGTCAAACTGGGATGGTTAACCTACAGAGACAAATAGGAGGATATTAAGTGCTGCAGGTTACAGTGGGTGACACTGCAATAAAAGTACCGGTTCCCATTTCAGATGTAATGCGAGTACTCCCAAGAGGTAGTTTTCGAGTTTATTTCTGAAGTGACTGTGAAAGAATTCTTTCTGGATGAGCTCTAGCATGGTATTGCAAATGTAAGGAGCACTAAGACAGAAAGGTTGCGGGAAACAGCAGCAGAAGTAGTGGGGGGTGCAACCAGCCAATTTCTCTGAGAGGAATTGGTCAGTAACATATAGAGACACAAGAGAAGAGATGTAATAAGATGTAAAGGAATGAAGGAATTTGATGGTTATAAGGAGCAGTTATTCTTAGTTTTATTGGAAGCCATGATGAGGACTTCAGCTTATACCCTCTTGGATGAGAGGAGGAGACTTCTGACTGCAATATTTAATACAGGTTGTGGTGGGTAGAGACGGTAGTTCAGGAGGCCAGTTAGCAGCAATTGTAGTTATCTAGACTGATAGGATGTGAGCATGCATGAGTGTCTTCACTGTTACTTGTGAAAGAAAGGGATGGATTTTGGCAATATTGCATAAGAAAAAGTACCATCAATAGAGGTGGTAATTTGAGTAGGACCAGGCTAAGGGCAGAGACTCGCTGCTATTTCGGGAGATTACTCGCCCAGTGACAAATCGCTTCTTCTTTGGGCGACTAATCTCCCCGAACTGCATTCCCACTGGCTAGAATGTAAATCGTCGGCGGGATGGCACTCGGATCACTTCAGCTTCCCGAAGTCGCCCGAAGTTTCCTCGTGAGGCAACTCCGGCGACTTCGGAAAACTAAGAGTTTTGAGTGCCATCCCGCCAGCAAATTACATTCTAGCCGTCGGGAAGGCAGTTCGGGGAGATTGGTCGTCCAAAGAAGAAGCGGTTTGTTGCTGGGTGACTAATCTCCCGAAATAGCAGCATGTGTCTCTGCCCTTAAGTGTAAAGGTGATTAGTTCGTTTTTGTTTGGTTCATCCAATTGCTAAGAGGCAGTTAGGGATTTGAGTCTCCATTTCAGCTGTTAACAAAGTGGTTGACCAATCTATTTGGAAAATCAGTATACACATGGTAAAGCTAAATGAGGTGACATCTTCCAAAGACAGAGTGTAGGGTGAATACAAAAGGGTTAAGTACTCAGCCTTGCAGCACCCTTACATTCTGGAAATTAAGTTTAGCAAAGGTTAGCAAAGAGTCAGTGAATGATCGATTAGAAAGAGAGAACCAAGATGTAGCCTGATTGCTCCTTTTATTCAGCTTCATCCCAAAGGAATGATAAAATAGCAGTAGAGGAAACAGGTGGAGCAGATTTTTAGTGCAATGAGATCAGAAAGCCCAGTATGTACCTGATACTTTAAGTACAAAACGTTATTAAGTTTGAGCAGAAAAGACTGATGTTCTACAACATCAAAACTGTTACCATTAGTAAACAAGTCTGCCAAGAGATCTTTTGAGGGTCGTAGCAATAAATGGCAGAGGCAATAAAATAACAACAGGTCATCTTTCAGGAGACAAATATCTGAGGCAATTATAGATAACAGTGAGAAACTTTATAACTCCTCCAGTGTATAATTGACCAACAGGACTAAACTGCAAGTGCAGATATCCCAGACTTTCCTTATTATGGGGTGTTTATTGCACAATCTAACTTAACCCCTTAATAGTAAAAATCTTACTTAGTGAATGAAGCAGAAAGATATGTCCGTCACCACGTAACTGCTGTGTTTATAAGACAAGAGACTTAAAGGAATAGTTCAGTGTGAAAATAAAAACTGTGTAAATAGATAGGCTGTGCAAAATAAAAAATGTTTCTAATATAGTTAGTTAGCCAAAAATGTAATGTATCAAAGGCCGGAGTGAACAGATGTCTAATAAAACAGCCAGAATCCAACTTCCTGCTTTTCAGCTCTATAACTCTGATTTAGTCAGCGACTTGAAGGGGGGGCCACATGGTACATTTCTGTTCAGTGAGTTTGTAATTGATCCTCAGCATTCAGCTCAGATTCAAAAGCAACAGATATGACCCATGTGGCCCCCCCTCAAGTCTCTGATTGGTTACTGCCTGGTAACCAGGGTAACCAGTCAGTGTAAACCAAGAGAGCTGAAAATCAGTGTTATGACTGACATGTTATACATCAAATCACTCCAGCCTTTATACATTACATGTTTGGCTAACTAACTATATTAGAAACATTTTTTATTTTGCACAGCCTATCTATTTACCCAGTTTTTATTTTTACACTGAACAATTCCTTTAAGAGCCTTAGTAATAAAACAATACATAACCATCAATATATACATCAGAATTTAATGCAAACCACATTCAGTCTATGAAATATAATGCTGTATAACAACACCAAATTATACACTGCTGCAATATCCTAATACAGCCAGACTGATTGCCCTGATAACTCACAGGTACGTATAGTAGGTATATACAGAACTGGCTGGAGAACTGGAATAATTTTAGGAAATTAATAAAAGTTTTGTTATGGATGTCAGAAAACATTCTGTCTACCATGCCCTTAGCCATCACCTCTATATTTCCCAATATGTATGGCATACCAATTAATATGCATACATTGATTCACAATGCCAGAAATACAGCCCCTTTTTTGCCTCTATACTTAAGCATTTTATACACTCTTCATGCACTTTCCTTGTATTCCCCCGGAATCCTTTAAATCAAATAATAATAAAATCCTAAAAAATAGCATTTAATACAGTTATGGCCATAAATCTTTGGACAGAGACAACTTTTTTCTAATTATGGTTCTGTACATTAACAATGTGAATTTTAAATGAAACAGCTCAAATGCAGTTGAACTGCAGAATTCCAGCTTTAATTCAGCGGGTTGAACAAAAAGATTGCATAAAACAAGAGAGGAACTAAAGTCTTTTTTTTAACACGATAACTTCATTTCAGATGCTCAAAAGTAATTAGACAAATTAAAAAACTGAAACTAAAAAATTAATTTCTAATACTTGGTTGAAAACCCTTTGCTGGCAATGACAGCCTAAAGTCTTAAACTCGTGGACATCACCAGATTCTGGGTTTCCTCCTTTTTATTGCCCTGCCAGGCATTTACTGCAGCGGCTTTCAGCTGTTTGTTTGTGGACCTTTCTGTCCGAAGTTTAGTCTTCAACAAGTGAAATGCATGCTCAATTGGGTTCAGATCAGGTGACTGACTTGGCCATTCAAGAATATGCTACTTATTTGCTTTAACCCTTTAAGTGCCACAGAACGTAGCATCTACGTTCTGTGGAAAAGTAACTTGAAATGCCACAGAACGTAGATTCTACGTTCTGCAGCACTTCCGGGTTCTGGAGCGGAGGAGCGGCTGTTAGAGCCGCTCGCTCAGTTCCTCTTCGATCCCCTGCCCCTAGGCAACGAGCAGAGCAGGGGATCGAGTGGCCCCTGGGGAGCGATCGCCATGGGGCCCCAAAGCAGTAGCAGGCACGTGTTACTTACGTGTCCTGCTGCTGCAGCCTACACTGCGCCGATCAGCTCCCCCCCACAGCACAGGGACACGGATGATGACGCAGATCTCTTCCTGGGGCCCTTCCAGATCGTCTGCAACAGTCTCCAGCGACTTTTTCAGGTTAGTGCAACAATTACACACACAAACACACGAACACACACTTATTACAGTAATACACACTTAGATTCACACTTACACATACATTTTTGGGGATTGGGGGGTCACTTACACTCACTGCACTCACACACACGTGCACACGCACACACGCGCACATAACATGTAATTTACCAATTGTACACACGCACATACATGGCA
Organism: Xenopus laevis; assembly: GCF_017654675.1. Lineage (NCBI taxonomy): Eukaryota > Metazoa > Chordata > Amphibia > Anura > Pipidae > Xenopus > Xenopus laevis. The sequence goes on along the minus strand of NC_054371.1, from coordinate 98,089,662 downwards.
TTGTGGCTTTTTTTTTTTTTTTTTTTGATCGCATCGTCTCTTTTTTTGGCTGAAAAAAATGTTTTATTGCCATTCCGAATAGCGTATTCGCTAACAGTACTGTGCAATACCTTTTGTATGTTATTTCGGTGATTATATTGCAATTTTGGGTATTTTGGTGCATTTTTAGCCATTTTATTGAATTTTTAGCCATTTTATTTCATTTTCAGCTCTGCATATGTTGTGTTCACTTGTTTCTAGCCGTATAACCTGTTTGGCCCAGCTAAAATATTCAAACTGTGATTCTGACGGCCGATAACACTAGTCTGGGAAAAAAACATTGATTTTTGTGGTTTTATTGGATTTTTTTGCATTTCACTCTTTACTGCCTTATTTTGTTTTGCCTTGTAAATTTTATCTACTATATATCCATTTGGGGGTCTCTGTGCGCCACATAGTTTGGTATATCTATGCATATTGGGCATCAAAGTGTTCAGTAGACACCTGGCGTTCATATTTAGGATGTTTTATGCTGATACGTTACGAAATGTGGGGCATATAATGGGGTAAAATTCAAGCTTTCTGACGATTTTCAGAAATTTGATAAAAAACGTTATGTTCAGCATTGCTTTGCAGTTTGCAGTAGAAACACATATTTACCCATATTGGATTCGTCAGAATGTGTACTTTCTGAAAATATATGGTTTTCTGGGGTCTCTGTACTGTTAGGGGGTCTAATGTCGCATAATACACACACCAGGTGCTTATATTGAAGCAGCCAGCGCGTCAGCTGTGAAAATGTATATACACTATTGTCATTTGGTGGTCTCTGTGCGCCACATAGTTTGGTATAGCTATGCATATTGGGCATCAAAGTGTTCAGTAGACCCCTGGCGTTCATATTTAGGATGTTTTATGCTAAGTTACAAAATGTGGGGCATATAATGGGGTAAAATTCAAGCTTTGTGACGATTTTCAGAAATTTGATAAAAACCGTTATGTTCAGCATTGCTTTGCAGTTTGGCAGTTTGCAGTAGAAACACTTATTTACCCATATTGGATTTGTCAGAATGTTTACTTTCTGAAAATATATGGTTTTCTGGGGTCTCTGTACTGTTAGGGGGGTCTAATGTCGCATAATACACACACCAGGTGCTTATATTGCAGCAGCCAGCGCGTCAGCTGTGAAAATGTATATACACTATTGTCATTTGGGGGTCTCTGTGCGCCACATAGTTTGGTATATCTATGCATATTGGGCATCAAAGTGTTCAGTAGACCCCTGGCATTCATATTTAGGATGTTTTATGCTGATAAGTTACGAAATGTGGGGCATATAATGGGGTAAAATTCAAGCTTTGTGACGATTTTCAGAAATTTGATAAAAACCGTTATGTTCAGCATTGCTTTGCAGTTTGGCAGTTTGCAGTAGAAACACTTGTTAACCCATATTGGATTCGTCAGAATGTGTACTTTCTGAAAATATATGGTTTTCTGGGGTCTCTGTACTGTTAGGTGGTCTGTCGCATAATACACACACCAGGTGGTTATATTGCAGCAGCCAGCGCGTCAGCCGTGAAAATGTCTATACATATTGTCATTTGGGGGTCTCTGTGCACCACATAGTTTGGTATATCTATGCGCATTGGGCATCAAACTGTTTAGTAGACCCCTATGTTTATATTTAGGATGCTTTATGCTGGTAATGATATATGGACAATACGATGCTGGAAAGTTGAAGCTTTGAGGCAATTTTCAGATATTTCACCAAAACCGCCAAATTTGGCAAAGCCTTGGAGCAATAAGGCATGGGTACCCATTTTAGATTCTGTAGAATGTGTACTTTCCAAAAATGTATGGGTTTGGGGGGTAAACATATATTTCTGTGTTATTACCCCACAAAAATGCAGTCAATGTGTTGATCTTTCATTAGCTGAAGTTACCCACAGGACTATTTGTATGCGCTAACTTCATTTTGGGGCCTCTAAATGCCAGATACTTTGGTAAACCTATAAACAATGGCCACCAAACTGTTCGGAGGAACCCTGGCAATCATATTTAGGGTGCTTTTTCTTGGTGCGTAACGATACATGGGTGATATGGTGCTGAGAAGTTGAAGCTTTGAGGCAATTTTCAGATATTTCACCAAAACCGACAATTGTGGGAAAGCCTTGCGACTCAGTAGTTTGGAGCAGAAAGGCATGGGTACCCATTTTAGATTCTGTAGAATGTGTACTTTCCAAAAATATATGGGGTTGGGGGGTAAACATATATTTCTGTGTTTTTACCCCACAAAAATGCAGTCAATGTGTTGATTTTTCATTAGCTGAAGTTACCCACAGGACAATTTGTATGTGCTAACTTCATTTTGGGGCCTCTAAATGCCATATACATTGGTAAACCTATGCACAGTGGGCACCAAACTGTTTGGAGGACCCCTGGCAATCACAATTTGGGTGCTTTTTTGTGATACGTAATGATGCATGGGCGATATGATGCTGGAAAGTTGAAGCATTGAGGCAATTTTCAGATATTTCACAAAAACCGTCAATTTTGGGAAAGCCTTGCGACTCAGTAGTTTGGAGCAATAAGGCATGGGTACCCATTTTAGATTCTGTAGAATGTGTACTTTCCAAAAATGTATGGGTTTGGGGGGGTAAACATATATTTCTGTGTTTTTACCCCACAAAAATGCAGTCAATGTGTTGATTTTTTATTCAACCCACGGGACTGTTTGTATGCGCTAACTTCATTTTGGGGCCTCTAAATGCCAGATACTTTGGTAAACTTATGAACAATGGCCACCAAAATGTTCAGAGGAACCCTGGCAATCATATTTAGGGTGCTTTTTCTTAGTACGTAATGATACATGGGTGATATGGTGCTGGGAAGTTGAAGGTTTGAGGCAATTTTCAGATATTTCACCAAAACCGACAATTTTGGGAAAGCCTTGCGACTCAGTAGTTTGGAGCAGAAAGGCATGGGTACCCATTTTATATTTATATTTCTGTGTTTTTACCCCACAAAAAATGCAGTCAATGTGTTGATTTCTCAGTAGCTGAAGTAAAGTCCTGAACAATTTGGATATGCTAACTTCATATTGGTGTCTCTAAATGCCAGATACTTTGGTAAACCTATGCATAATGGGTATCAAACTGTTCAGTGGACCCCTGCCAATCATATTTCAGGTGCTTTTTCTTGGTACCTAATATAGTTTGGGATATGCGGAGCAGCAAAATAAAACCTTTGAAATGATTTTTCAGAATTTTGAATTTTTTTTTGAAAAACCGCTATGTTCAGACAAGCTTTTATGTTTGGTAGTTGGGAGTAGAGAGACATAGTTACCCATTTTGTAATCGGCAGAATGTGTACTTTTCAAAAATGTATGGTTTTCTGGGGTAAACCTACGGTTTCAGGATTTTTTGCCTTGGAATCTAAAGCATGCCGTTTTCTGCCTTAGTGCTTTCAAAATTCGGTAATATACTGCCGGGAGTTTTTGAGGCACAGAAGTCCTAAATCTCCCTAAAACTATACATATCTGGTATTGGCACGTTCGAGAGACATAAGGCTTTCCAAATCAGTTGGATTTTCATCAGTAAAATGAAATATTTTTCTGGTATAAATTGATATACGATGAAAAATGGTAATTTTTCATTTTTTTTTGGTATTTAGCACTATAAATTTTTTTGCACAGGTTGAAATACATGAAAACTCAGATTAGAAAGCTCCGTTTCTATTGAAAAAAACAATGTATAGTTTTCCTAGGTAAAATATAGGTTTCCCCTCAGAAAATGCCCCTAAAGTGAGAGAGCACAAAATGTTTCAAAAACGGCTGGCATTTCGTTTAACCAAAATGTGAAATTCTGCTGGCACTTAAAGGGTTAATAAACTCATGGGTTGTTTTGGCTAAATGTTTTGGGTCATTATGAAACACCTCCCAATCAATTTGACTGAATGTGTCTGAACATTTCAAAATTAATTTGACTGGTTCTGTCCTGTGTCACATCATCGATAAACACTAGTGTTCCAGTGCCACTGGCAGCCATGCACGCCTAAGCCACCACACTGCCTCCGCCATTTTTAATGGATGATGTGGTATGTTTTGGATCATGAGCTGTTGCACATCTTCTCCATACATTTTTCATGGTAGAGGTTGATCTTGGTTTCATCTGTCCAAAGAATGTTTTTCCAGAACTGTGCTGGCTTTTTTAAGATGTTTTTTTTAGCAAAGTCCAATCTAGCCTTTCTATTCTTGATGCTTATGCAGTGCACCCTCTGTTTTTACTTTCATGCAGTCTTCTCTTTATGATAGACTTTATGATATCGATATGCCTACCTCCTGGAGAGTGTTGTTCACTTGTTTGGCTGTTGTGAACTTGTTTCTTTTCACCATGGAAATGGTTCTGCGATCATCCACCACTGTTGTCTTTCATGGATGTCCAGGTCTTTTTGTGTTGCTGAATTCACCAATGCTCTTTCTTTCTTTCTTTCTTTCTTTCTTTCTTTCTTTCTTTCTTTCTTTCTTTCTTTCTTTCTTTCTTTCTTTCTTTCTTTCTTTCTTTCTTTCTCAGGATGTACCAAACTGTAGATTTTGCCACTCCTAATATTGTAGCAATTTCTCGGATGGTTTTTTTTATCTCTGTGTTTGCAGCTCCCCATCTCAAATCAACTCCAGGGCTTTTATCTGCTTTATTGGTAGATACTTGTATAACAAAGGCATTGCCCACATCTGCCCATGAACCCCTGAAATGAAGTGATTGTTTTAAAAAAAAGTCTTTAGTTCCTCACATTTTTATGCAATGTTTTTATGCATGTTATCTGTTCACAGCAAAATCATCCACATACAAGCACCCCCCCCCCTCAAATCAACTCCAGGGCTTTTATCTGCTTAATTGATAATGACATAATGAAGGAATTGCCCACACCTGCCCATGAAATAGCCTTTGAGTCAATGGTCCAATTACTTTTGAGCCCCTGAAATAAAGTGATTGTGTTAAAATAAGGCTTTAATTCCTCACATTTTTATGCAATCTTTTTGTTCAACACACTGAATTAAATCTGAAAGTCTGCAGTTCAACTGCATCTGAGTTGTTTTATTTAAAATTCTTTGCAGTTATGTACAGAACCAAAATGAGAAAGTTGTCTCTGTCTTTGTCTCTGTGTATCTCTTATCACCACAATATGCTATATAAGGGTATGTTACCCGGCGACAAATCTCCTCTTCTTTGGGGTGACTAATCTCCCCGAACTGCCTCCCGCCAGCTAGAATGTAAATCGCCAGCGGGATAGCACTCGGAGCGATTCGTTTTCCGAAGTTGCCCGTTGTTTCCTCGTGAGGCAACTTTGGACGACTTTGGAAAATGAAGTGCTCCGACTGCCATCTTGCTGCCGACTATTTACATTCTAGCCGGCGGAAGGCAGTTCTGAGGGGAGGTGACAGTCTGTAGCACATGGAGAGAGCAGTTTAGCATATTATGAGTCTCCTTGGATATAAAGTATCAATTTAACCATCCGTTACTTTTACAGTTTTTTAAGGTATTCAGGTTTGTAGCACAAGTTTTTTCGGAAACATCTATGGTGTTTAAATATATGTTTTCTGCTGCCTATAATCATTTCCCATATTCCAACCATCCCTCAGAAAATTACCTTTCACAACTTACCCTGGGTAGGTCAGGGCAAGACATATCTCTCTTCCATATCTCTCTGACATCACCTTTATGGATGACCAGATATAGGTGTAGTTCCATACCTTTGATAGATTTCTTCCCTTTTAGGTTGAAAGCTCTAGTAAAAGTCTTCATCACTTTGGGTTATCGCCCTTTGTGAGTTTATTCCCCATCCTTAACTTCAACAAAGTCCAAGGCTTGAGGGAAATATTGATGTGTGGTACAGGATTGGTTAGTACATATGTACAGATGCAAGAAATGGAAATAGAATGGTTGGCAAATCTCTGGTCAGGGATGTGCTCTCATAGACCATCTCTTGAGCCCATCTGTCTTGCAGTCAGTCCAGTCACTTTCCTACTGGTCCTTTGGCTTAGGGCAAAGTACAGAGACCTTGAGTGGCCTCCTCAAGTCAAGCTACTGCACAGTACACCCAGTCCTTGATGAACAGAAGAAGACAGTCAAGGATTTATTTTCCTTAAAGGAACATTAACATAGAAAAACAAAGTGTTTTAAAGGAATGACAATATAATGTATTGTTGCCCTGCACTAGTACAACTAGTGTGTTTGCTTCAGAAAGACTACTATAGCTTTTGTAAGCAAGCTGCTGTGTAGCCATGGGGCAGCCATTCAAGCACAGGATACACAATAGATAACAGATAACTGAAGAATCCTATTGTATACAACAGAGCTTATCTGTTATCTGCTGTGCATCCTGTGCCTTTTCTTCTTTTCAGCGTTGAAATGCTGCCCCCTATGACTACACGCTTGTTTATATAGTATAGTTGTGATTCTGAAGCAAACACACTAGTTTTACCAGTGCAGCGCAACAGTAGTGACCAAAACTAACATGAGAACAGAATCCATCCAATTCAGGGGGGCTGTATAGGGAATCTGCATTCACAGAATTTTATTTCATATCACAGTATAAAAAATGGGGATATGGATTTGTGAAAGAAACACATTTTATACCCATAAACGCTGATAAAAGTTTGCTATCCTACATTATTTAGAATATTGATAACATTAACATATTTGCATTCCTAAAAAAGAGACCTGCAATTGATTTTCTCTCTGAATCTTACATAGTTAATTATTTGGGGTGATGTGGCATGCATGCATTTCATAGCTAACTTAAGCTCACTGTTTTTAAAAAAAGCTTTTTTTTTTTTTTTTTTCAAAGAAAAATTTTTTATGCTGCAAGTTTGACCCAAAAATGAACATCTACATTGTAAAAGGAAACATGTTAAAGCCTTATTAATAATTTCAGAGAGATTTGCCAGCGTGACTTGTGTTGATTTCCTCTAGCCATGCCTCAAGGTTACTTCTAATATCCTCATTCTCCAACAAGGGGTACTTTATTTATTATAATAAGTTTTAGTGAGTCATGTGACAAAAATGACATCACTAAGCTCAGTTTATAACTGATGAGATCACTAAGAGACGTTTATATAGTGAATAAAGTACCCCCTCTTGTAAATTATAAGGATATTATAAGGATATTATAAGTTACTGAGGAGTTTCATGACCATATATAAACAGGAGGCCGAAGTTTCAGTGAGTCATGTGACAGAAATTACATCAGAACTCACCGTTTATAAGTGATGACATCAGAACTTACCGTTTATAAGGATATAATTTACAGGATATTCGTGGCTTTTGTGTATTATATATATAATTACTTATTTCTGTATGTAATAACTCTTGCATTTGTCCATTTAAAGGTAAACCAAAATTCATAAAGATACCTACAGATGAAATTGGTGTTTCAGGCGGCGTAGCTTCTTTTGTATGCCAAGCATCGGGAGACCCCAAACCTCGTGTAACATGGAATAAGAGGGGTAAAAAAGTGAACTCTCAACGATTTGAGGTGAGCTTTTAAGTTATCAAACATAATTTTACCTAAAGCTGTGCAATATCTGCAGAATATCATGTAAAACAGGTACTCACAGGACTTAAAATATGGTGAAAAAAAGATAGAGTTTATTTATTATTTCAATGTTTCGGTCTTGGCCTTGAGACCTTTGACACACACACTATATATATATATATATATATATATATATATATATATATATATATATATATATATATATATATATATATATATATATATATATATATATATATTGAGTGTGTGTGTGTATATATATATATATATATATATATATTGAGTGTGTGTGTATATATATATATATATATATATATATATATATATTGAGTGTGTGTGTATATATATATATATATATATATATATATATATATATATATATATATATATATATATATACAAAAATCCAAATAGTTCAGCACTCCAAAAAATCATACAAAGTCCTGGTGCTACCCCGAGCAGCAATATGTAGAAAAATCCAAAAATAAGGATGCACACAGGTATTCCATCAAAAAGTTAAAAAACTTACATTTTATTTAGTACATTTAAAAAAGCAGGTCGACGTTTCAGTCTGTATCTAAGACCATTTTCAAGACCATAAACTGCTTGGTAAAATGTTAGAGGTATAAATAGTTAAAACAACATAGCACTCATCCACTCACAAGCTGTCCAAGGTGTCATGTGACAGTTAACTCTAAACTCACCAAAATGGGAGGGATATGAATGGAAAAACTTCTTAATGTCAATTCTATAAGGGAACCGACATCTAAAACATACAGATGTGTGGAGCTGAAAATTGTTAATAATGTTACCACTTTAGACTGATAGCAAATTAAGCTTTATAACTAATGTATCAAATTGAAAAGCCTGTTAATACAAAAGTAACATTATCGCTGACTCAAAAAACAAAGAAGGGAACAATGTTCATTTAATCCATTAGGCTTCAGTGTGTTTAATTTTTTGATCCAGAATACCTCTCTCTGGAGTAGTATCTTGGATCTATCCCCCCCTCTCCGCAGAGGGGGGATATGATCTATAGCTATATAGTGAAATGTAGGTAGCCTATGTCCCACCTCTAAGAAATGATTCACCACTGGTTTATTAGTGTGGCCATCTCGAAAGGCCGTGTTAATGGCTGAGCGGTGTGCATCCATACGCAAACGCAATGTCAAATCCGTGTTACCAACATAGGATAAACTACATGGACATGTTATCAGATAAATAACATGGGTAGTAGTGCATGTGATGTGGTGCCTAACAGCGAATCGTCTGCCTGTCTGCGGGTGTAGAAAACTGGTGCCTGGTGTCATAAACCTGCATGAAGTGCAATTGGGACATTTAAAACAACCAGGTTTATCATTACGTAACCATGTATCATGTTTCCTCTGATAACAGCCTATTGGGTCACTCTTAACAAGGAGATCCCTTAGGCTACTCCCCCTCGTAAAACTTTTTAACACCGTTTTGGGAATTATCTTGCTGAGACCACTATCCGCCTGAATAATGTTCCAGTGTTTATTAACTGCTGAAACAGTCAAATGGGACCCTGTAGTGTATTTAGTACTATATACGAAATTCGGCTGGTTGTTTTCCCTACGTGTTGGTGTATGTATCTGACGTTTGGCTGTCACCAGAGCCTGTTGCAGAACGGCCTCTGGGTACCCACGGTCTCTAAACCTAGACCACATATCCCTAATCTGTATATCAGAAATATCTTGACTAGAATTGTTGCGAAGTACACGACAAAACTGAGAGATGGGTAGGGATTTTTTCATTGCCGCTGGGTGACAACTGTCATAATGTAGAAGGACATTTTTGTCCGTGCTCTTGCGATACAGTGTAAATTCAATGTGGTCATCATTTCTCCATAATTCCACATCTAAAAAGTGTAGCCGATCAGAATGTATTTCGTGTGTAAATTTTACTGGACTGTCCAATGAATTCAGTTCATGTGCCATAGAAAGAAACTCTCCCTCCGTGCCACACCATATGATTAAAATATCATCGATGTAGTGACGGAAGAAGAGGATCCTATCATTATATTTAGGTGAAATGAAATGTTGCTCAAATTGGTGCATGAATAGATTGGCGTATGAGGGTGCCATGGCAGCCCCCATCGCCGTCCCCGCAACCTGTAAAAAGAATTCATGTTGAAAATGAAAATAATTCATAGAAAGGCATATGTTTAGAAGTTCTAACACAAAAGTCACTGGAGGACCCTCATAAAGCTCACACTCTTCCAATGAGCGTTTAACTGCATCTAACCCCGCCTCATGCGGGATGCAGGTATATAATCCAACCACATCAAGGCTAGCTAACCAGCAAGTAGATGACATCGGGATATTTAATCTCTTTAGACTTTCTAGTAGTTGAGGGGTGTCTCTTAAGTATGTTGGTGTACTTTGAACCACTGGCTGTAACACAGTATCCAGGTATATCCCAATGGGGTGTAGTAAAGAGCCCCTGCCGGAAACAATTGGTCGGCCTGGAGGTTTATCCAGACTTTTATGTACCTTAGGCAAGGCATACATAATAGGGCATATAGGGTACTCTTGTTTCATAAACCCACATAAAGATTTGGTGATTATCCCTTGTTCAAGGGCTGAATCTAACACCTGGTCCACCTGTTTTTTAAAAATTATCAAGGGAACCTTAGGTAGCCGTTTGTAAATCGTAATATCCGATAATTGTCCCAAAATCTTGTCACGGTAATCCGTGTAGTTCAGCAATACAATCCCCCCTCCCTTATCGGCCAGGCGAATAACCAAGTTTGTGTCCTGAGTTAAAGATTTAATAGCAGCCCGTTCTCCTTGAGTGATGTTTTGTCTAGTTTTTACTAGAGAGGGCATTCACACTTATTTCACGTTCAACTGCTTGTTTAAACAGTCTAATAGTTGGATTGGCCAAGGGGGGGGTAAATACACTTTTAAGTCTTAATCGGGTGCCCTCGGGGGGTATATCCAGCTGGGATGATGTATCGCTAAAGTAATCCTTCAAATTTAGGCTCCTGCATAATTTAAAGAGGTCGACCTCCCATTCTAATGCATCAAATTTACAGGTGGGGACAAAGGACAGACCCTTGTGTAATAAACTCACCTCAGCTGGTGTCAAAGTATGTGTGGAGAGGTTAAAGATAGGTACCTCTAAAGTCTGTGTCCCCTTCCTCTTCTGCCCCCTCCGCGTTGGGTATTTCTTGTTGTTCGGAGTAGATGTAAATTCACCCGTGGCCTGTTCATCCCTCCTGTTATCCGTAGGGCAAGGCATGCTTTTAAATTGATAGTCACCCTCAGAATCCCCAGAGCTATTGTCCACGGTATTAAGTGGTTTCACTAACTTATAGCGTGGAGCACGTCTGTTACGCGGACCATACTGGACTCGTTCTCGTTCGCCGCTCAACCATTGGTAAACCCGACAGTAAGTGTAATCCTCACCCATCTCTCAGTTTTGTTGTGTACTTCGCAACAATTCTAGTCAAGATATTTCTGATGTACAGATTAGGGATATGTGGTCTAGGTTTAGAGACCGTGGGTACCCAGAGGCCGTTCTGCAACAGGCTCTGGTGACAGCCAAACGTCAGATACATACACCAACACGTAGGGAAAACAACCAGCCGAATTTCGTATATAGTACTAAATACACTACAGGGTCCCATTTGACTGTTTCAGCAGTTAATAAACACTGGAACATTATTCAGGCGGTTGTCTCAGCAAGATAATTCCCAATACGGTGTTAAAAAGTTTTATGAGGGGGAGTAGCCTGAGGGATCTCATTGTTAAGAGTGACCCAATAGGCTGTTACCAGAGGAAACATGATACATGGTTACATAATGATAAACCTGGTTGTTTTAAATGTCCCAATTGCACTTCATGCAGGTTTATGACACCAGGCACCAGTTTTCTACACCCGCAGACAGGCAGACGATTCGCCGTTAGGCACCACATCTCATGCACTACTACCCATGTTATTTATCTGATAACATGTCCATGTGGTTTATCCTATGTTGGTAAGACGGATTTGACATTGCGTTTGCGTATGGATGCACACCGCTCAGCCATTAGCACGGCCTTTCGAGATGGCCACACTAATAAACCAGTGGCGAATCATTTCTTAGAGGTGGGACATAGGCTACCTACATTTCACTATATAGCTATAGATCATATCCCCCCCTCTGCGGAGAGGGGGAGATAGATCCAAGGTACTACTCCAGAGAGAGGTATTCTGGATCAAAAAATTAAACACACTGAAGCCTAATGGATTAAATGAACATTGTTCCCTTCTTTGTTTTTTGTGTCAGCGATAATGTTACTTTTGTATTAACAGGCTTTTCAATTTGATACATTAGTTATAAAGCTTAATTTGCTATCAGTCTAAAGTGGTAACATTATTAACAATTTTCAGCTCCACACATCTGTATGTTTTAGATGTCGGTTCCCTTATAGAATTGACATTAAGAAGTTTTTCCATTCATATCCCTCCCATTTTGGTGAGTTTAGAGTTAACTGTCACATGACACCTTGGACAGCTTGTGAGTGGATGAGTGCTATGTTGTTTTAACTATTTATACCTGTAACATTTTACCAAGCAGTTTATGGTCTTGAAAATGGTCTTAGATACAGACTGAAACGTCGACCTGCTTTTTTAAATGTACTGAATAAAATGTAAGTTTTTAAACTTTTTGATGGAATACCTGTGTGCATCCTTATTTTTGGATTTTTATATATATATATATATATATATATATATATATATATATATATATATATATATATATATATATATATATATATATATATATATATATATATAAAATGTGTTTGTGTGTATACATATACACTGTGTGTGTGTGTGTGTATATATAGGTTTATTCTGTATATCAGCACACACCATTCAATTTAGTAAGGGCCAGGTGCTCACCAACAGATACACAGTTCACAAGTAGAAAGCACTCACGGCACAATCTTCATAAATAGTTAGAAGACCGTTATTTCTCTGACCACATGTCTACACAATTCGGTCCACAGCAGACCGTCATCAGGATGATGTTCAAAAGTTAAACACACCTTTTATCCTCAAATCCACCAATCAGTGCAATTCTGTGCATCCATCTTGTATAGATACAGTAAAACCACTCCCATTTATTTACTTACTGCACTTAAAGTGCACCTGTGTAGAATATTCCATAAAGTGCTCATGTGCAAAACATCAATAAATATTTCTACAGTATATCTCTAAAGTTTATACAAAAAACATATTAAAATCACATCATTTCTTAAAAGAAGGGGGGGAAAAGGAAGCGCAATATGTTAAATAAATTTCTATGGAAAATCTTATTAATAGTTAGCTATATGTCACATAATAGTCCCGCACAGAATACTGCAAAGAAATATTTACCACTTTAGTAGACACTACTTATAATTTCTCCGGCTATGAGAGCATCCCTCCCCTTCTTTGTCTATATAGTAAAATATATCAAAAAACACCCCACCTCCAGGTATTTTATATATAACAATCATGTGTATAAAGTGCATAAAATCAGATTAAAATTGATATAAAATTATGTCATGTAGATAAATAACCAACATCACCCATATTAGTTCACATGGTACTCTAGTGCAATGAATATACGTTATTTACATATATATTATTATAAACATATTCTATCCAAAGGTAAATTTCAAGGATATTAATCCATATTCTAGAGCATTAATTGGCTCAACGTGTATATAGGCAAGAACTGTCAAGTAACTCCAGTTTCTTACTTAGGTGTATTAAACAACCATTAGTGTAACCCCACACTCTCTAAGGTGACCCATCATGGTCCACCATATAATATCAGATCAACACCCTATATTGTCATGTCCAGACTTTAAAGAAAACATGAAAGGGAATGCATTTCTTTCAGTCCCCTGGGGAAAATAGTGTCAAAAGTCCGGATCTATTTAGCTTCTCTTTGTAGCAGAGTTTTAGCTATCTCCTCCCCCTTAACAGAGGTGGGATTTGATCAATCAATATCACCCGCAGGGATGGTAAAGTGTGTTTATGTAACAAGAAATGTCTGGCCAGGGGTATCTTGGATTCACCAGAGGATAATGCCAACCGAATTGCAGATCTGTGATTGTTTATACGTATCTGAAACTGGGTCATGCATTTCCCAACGTCATATAGACCACATGGGCATAGGATACAATATATCACAAACTCTGATGTACATGTTAATTGGTGCCGGATATTACATCTCTTACCAGTGTGAGGATGAGAAAATGATCCACCAGTCAGTAGACATCCACAGGTTTTACAACCACCACACCGGAAACACCCTGGTTTACTCTTAGGTAGCCTAGTATCAATTCTCCCATTCCGCAGATCCGTAACCATCAGTAGATCCTTCAATGATCAGCCACGACGGTAGGCACATATAGGGGGAGACATGTCAGTAAAAGGCAATCTAGAATCCAATTGTAATATTAGCCAGTGCTTTTTCACAATTTTGTTCACTTCCTGACTCACCGGCATATAGTTTGTCACAAACACCATGTTTAGGTTTAGTATCAGTTTTTTCACATTTTCCACATGATATGTACACCCTTTCCATTTCACTCTCAAGGAACTCAACCCTGCTGTTTTGCTACTACCAAAGCCGTGCTAATCCTAAATACTCCCAGAAATTGAGTGTACAGTATAGATTTCAGAATAGCAGGGGGATGGAAACAATGAACATGTAATACAGTATTTCGATCAGTGCTCTTCCGAAAAAGAGTAGTTCCAAAACCCCCCGCTGTTCAAAAAAGTCTCACATCAAGATAATCTTACATAACTGTGACTTATCCTGTTGAACTTCACTGGAGTGGGTAGAGCATTAAGATCAACCACTATCTGTTGGGCTCCAACGTGGTCTCCATGCCAAATCAACAAAATGTCATCAATAAACCTACGGTACAGCAACAGCTGACCCCCCATATTTAGGATACATGTATTGACTTTTAAATGCGTTCATAAACAATTGGCAGAAGATGGGGCCACGTTAGAGCCCATTGCCGTGCCGGTCTTCCGCAGATAAAAATATTGTTCAAATCGAAAGTAATTGTAGGTCAAAATGAATTCAAGCAATGAACATAAGAACGCCACCGGTGGAATCCCTGATATGTGCTGCTGAGATGGATCTTGTGGCAAGATCTGGATTTTCCTTGGCACGTGGTGCCATTGTTTTGGAAGAGCGCATCTCCTTATGCGCTGGACATAAAATCTTCTCTTGTAAATGTAGCCGAAGACAATTTTACTATTGGTGTAATAGCTGACAGTGTCCAAGTAAATGTCTGTGGCTTTTGACATCTGCTATGTCTGCAGCAAGAATTTCTGCACAGAGCTCTAGCTGTGGGATAGTGAGATCTGGATGTGGGGCTAGTTTCGCCTTTCCTAAGACAAATCCAAAGTGAGCCTCTCCTTTGGCGTCAGTTACCTTTTAGGTAGGCTACCGTTGCTATCGCCTGGACAGAGGCATCTCAAAACACACAGAGTTCTCTGCACTGAGCATTTGAGCAGGAAATTGGAACATAAGATCTAGAGACCTGGATCTGTTTCAGTTGTTGGAGAGATTCTCGCTAATTTTCCCATTGCTGTTTCTTGTCTTTAGGTAGGGGTGCATCCCAGTCTTGGACGTCTGCTGTAAGATCACGAAGAATAGCTTTTCCTCTTATGGTGACTGGTGCAGCTATTCCGAGAGGGTCATGGACACCATTCACTGTAGAGAGGACTCCTCGACGAGTGTTTTCACTAGAAAAAAGGCGTTTGCGAGGGGACATGATTAAACTTTACAAGTACATTAGAGGACATTATAGACAAATAGCAGAGGACCTTTTTACCCATAAAGTGGATCACCGTACCAGAGGCCACCCCTTTAGACTAGAAGAAAAGAACTTTCATTTGAAGCAATGTAGGTGGTTCTTCACAGTCAGGACAGTGAGGTTGTGATGGCTGATTCAGTTAATGCCTTTAAGAATGGCTTGGATGACTTTTTGGACAGACATAATATCAAAGTCTATTGTGATACTAAACTCTGTAGTTAGTATAGTTATGGGTATGTATAATTTATGTGAAAGTAGAGACTGAGAGTGCAAAACCTGGGTCTTGTTATTTGGTAGGCGATGTCTTTGCGGTTTAAAAGGCAGTGGCGCAACCCAGCTGTTGTCGTTGTCCCTGTAGAAGCCTCCACTCATTATCTCCATGAAAGTGAGTTTACTTAGGGAAGAAGCTATTTTGTCATCCTCTTTAGTTCTTTCAAAGGCTCTGTGTCCTAGAGGGTCTTCATGTAAGAGTAGTTATGGACTGATGAGGCTTGCAGTGTCCGGGGCATGTTCAGATTGAAGCTTTCTTTTGTA
This sequence comes from Xenopus laevis, assembly GCF_017654675.1. Classification (NCBI taxonomy): domain Eukaryota; kingdom Metazoa; phylum Chordata; class Amphibia; order Anura; family Pipidae; genus Xenopus; species Xenopus laevis. The sequence continues at coordinate 98,073,754 of NC_054371.1, read as the reverse complement.
GTGAAGTTGTTTGGGCAGGGTGTCATCTAAGGTGTTGGTGTAGTGGTTATGCATCAGGTCTGGCCTATGAACGTCACCTAGCCATACATTGCCTCCTATTACCCACCCCAAGTCTAGTCTTTGGGCATAAGGGGAGTCGTGTGGCCCATTGATCTTGTCTCTTACTTTGTGGATCATAATGATGTCTCTGCCTAACAACATGCGAACGGGAGCATTAGGATCAAGCTTGGGTATCTGACTGACTAACGGTCTCAGATGCTTATGATAAAGTGCAACCACAGGGGTTGGAATCTCTGTCCGGTCATCTGGGATTATCTGGGTAGTGGGACAGGCATTTGTTCTGAGAGAATAGGGGAATTGGTGGCCCTTTGACACAAAAAGTTCAATGTTCCAAAGGTTTTGCCCTGAAGCCACAGCATTTAAGCAGAGAATGGTGCTTGCGATGTATGGGACAACCTTGGGAAAGATCTGCCATCTTGGGTTCAGTGGGCTCCTTCCGAGATGGTGTAGCTAAAGAGATGTCCGTAAAACAGCAGAAATGCACATGATGCAGCTCTTTATAATTAGAACCCTGTGTGATCCACTTCTCTTGCAAGGAAAATGGAAGTGTTTGCACAATGCTGTTTATACCTCGGGCTGTGTCAAGAATGGCTAAGCCTGGGAAATCACTTTAGTCCTTTGCAGCTTGGAGTTCCATCAGCAGGTCTCCTAACTCTCTGAGTCTCTAATGCTCTTTGTTGGAGATTTTTAAGAGGCCATCTATTCCACAGTGACTCCTCTATGATCTCGGGGGCACCGTAGCACTCATCAAAGTCTCTGCCATGCCATCTGCAGACCCTTTCTAGAGTCATTTACGTACACAGCTTGTATGTGTTTTACTTGTTTACTGGACTCCGAGCCCAGCCTATTTCTTCCTTCTATGAAAGATTTAGATCTTTTACAGCATTTCTAAATGAAGCCTACCAGGCCCTATAATTGTCTGGGAGGTCATCAAACAAGGGCACAAGTCCTTTAGTTATGATCTCTCGCCTAGCCATAAATCTTACCATATCTGACATGTCTTGGTTGTGAGCTGGTAAATCTGAGTGATGGCTGGTGCGAGGTATAGTTCTGGTGGATGGGTGTAAGCCCCTTCCCTTTGTGGAGGCAGGGAATAACTATGACTGTCTGGAGAATCTACTCGGTAGTGTGAAGTGTCACGTCGCTGGTTGCGGGTAACTGGATTTCCTATGCTGGTAGGCAACTGTGACAGTTTGTGGTCACTGTATGGATGCATGTTTCCGACTTCTAGGACTGGATCAGAACGGCTGAGCATCTGGGAAAGTTTTTGTACATATTCAGGTTTGTCACTATCAGGTTTGTCACTAATGTTGCAGTCAGTCTCTATTGCAGCCTCTAACACCTCAGACATCTTTGTGTTGCTAGATGTGTTACTACGTGTGTTAGTACCCGTCAGTCACATTGTGGTGGATGCTGGGGCTACACCGCATTGCTTGATGGTGGCGTAGTGCCCAGATCATGCGCAGCCTACGTCCAGCGTTGTTCTACTGTCCTGTCACTGTGAGAAGTGAATCAACAGGCAGTTTACTCGCCCTTCAATCACCACACTGTATAAGTTCTGGAACTTGTTTAATGATGATGACCAAAAGAAGGTAAAACTGTAGATACAAACAATACAGCAGTATAGGAATACATTCTGGATACATAAGATACAGATGTAATACAATCAAACATATATAAACATCTGATACATGTTATACCGTCCAAATGAGGCCTAACACAGGTGTCTGCTGAGAGGGAAACATTGGGTTATAAACTACAGCCTGGATGCACTTAGCAGTAAAATACGATGCTTGGATAGGCCTGCTTGGAAACAAGGATGGGTGAGGATTTTACAGACTCTAGAGAATTGTGGCCACAGATATGGCTGCTTGCTCTCTGCACCAGGAAGTGATGTAACCAGATGTGACCGGGAGAATTCAAGACTAGATAATAAACAACTGCCAGGCCGCAGTGCTACAAACGACCAGCAGGGGGTACCCTAGATGCTCAATATACACACATAAGAAATCATTACATATGAAGTAATTGACAGCACTTAAATCATTATGGAATACAGACAAAACTACTGTGTTATCTGGTATCCATTTGTTTCAAAATTTCAAGTAATGATGCTGTATCAGCAATATAAGATGGCATATCAGCACAAAGGGGCTGCAGAAAACTGTCCAGATAACATGCAACATTGGAAAAAAGCGACCCCCGTGCCAAGATAATCGGTCGTCCAGGTGGAGCAGACTGATTCTTATGCACTTTGGGTAAGGTATAAATAATTGGACATCTTGGAAACTCCATGCCATCTGTATTAATCCATCAAGTTTAGTTTGAACTGAATTAATGGGATCCCCAGGTAATTTCTTCAGTATTGGATAGTTGTGACATTAATTCATCCCTGTAATTAGATTTATCCAGTAACCAACCGAACCTCCCTTATTAGCAGAACGTATGATGAGCTCATTATCATCACGTCTTGAAAGCATCTCTCTCCATTTTAGTCAAATTTGAGTGAAACTTCCTAGATGTTTTCAGTGTCTGTTATTTCTCTTTGTATGATATGATTCCACAGTATGTCTTAATTGATGTAGCCATATTAGGGGGGGTCAAATGTACTCATGGGGCGAAATCTCTCACTTTGTTGTGTGTTATGTTCATTCTTGTAATGGTCCCTTAATTTCAATTTCTGCTGGAGTTTGTAAATGTCAACCTCCAATCCAAAAGCATAATTATTAGTGACTGGCACAAAGGATAAACCCCTTGGCAAGAGAGAAATCTCGCCAGAAGTGAGTGCATGCTGATTTCCTGGGTGGTCTGCCCCTTCAACTTCCCACCACCCCCATCGGGTGTGTTTCCGTTTGCGTCCCCTAAAAAATGAACCAGTGTCTGCCCACCACCTGATGCCCCTTCCTGTGTGGCACATCCTAATGACCCACGTGTCTAAATCAGAACTAGGTGAATCACCCGAACTATCAACAGTTGAAAAATCCCTTCCCCTTCTGAATCTACACCGATGGTTTCTATCAATTCCAGGTTTCCCAATTAACCACCCATAAACCCTATGGTCTTTGTAGTCTTGATTCACCTTAATAATTTTTGCTTGCTTAAATGTAAACAGCTCTTTTTTATATTTATACAAAAGTTTGCATGCTAAATTTGGTCCCGTTTACATATATTAAATGGAGATAAACACCGCACCTTTGTATTTAAGTCTATGCTAAATGATGCAGGTTTCTTTAGCGGGCTCTTTCAAAAATGCACTTTTAAACCGCTCACCCAAAATAGATGGTGACCCAGGTGTATAAACCCCAGATCCCGCTCCTGGGTTCACTTGTGCCTTAAACAGTGTGAAGTGTAACAAACGAGAAAGAACTCACCAGATCAGACAGGTCGCCCCAAGCCAGTAGCTATAGGTGAGTCACAGTCAGTAGAAAAGATTTGACGAGCACTCCATTCACCCGTTCGATTAAAAGAAGTAAATATTTATTTCAGCATAATAAAAACATCCACTCCCTTTTAAATAAATATTTACTTCTTTTAATCGAACGGGTGAATGGAGTGCTCGTCAAATCTTTTCTACTTTTCTCTTGTTTATACTGTTGTGCACTGGTTTCTAATTTATGTAACCAATTAGACGACTGATTTGCCTTAAGGATAGATAGAGACTGACCTTCTATTTCACCAATCTCCACACGCACTTTTTCTAATTCCTTACCAGACTCCTCAATTACAAGAAGCATCAGATCCATGGAGCATTTATTAAGAATGCCGCACTAGTGGCTACAAAACTCAGCATCAGAACGTCCCACCGTTGGAACGTTCCGTATCCTAAATCCCCGTGGTATCTTCCGCTGCCTGTAATAATCTGATAGATAGAATCTGGGTGCTCAATCAATCCTCCATCTGCGCTGTGCCTTAATGCTCCCGAATGAAATGTGCACGACTTTCTAAAGCTTTTGGAGTCCCAAAGCTTTAGAAATGGCTTTATAACCTTTGAAATTGAACTCAGGTCTGATAAACCACAGTTAAGTGATTTTTTAACAAGGGGGGCAATCACTTTTTCACACAGGCCCATGTAGATTTGGAGTTTTTTTTCTCCCTTAATAACGTAAACCTTCATTTAAAAACTGTATTTTGTGTTCAATTATGTTATCTTTGACTAATAGTTAACGGTTTTTGATGAGCAGAAACATTTAAGTGTGACAAACATGCAAAAGAATAAGAAATCAGGAAGGGGGCAAATAGTTTTTCACACCACTGTATATACACTATTGAGATATCGGCACTCATGAAAAAGTTGTAAAAAAAAAAGTAGCTGCTTAGGTCGTAATAGCCATTTAGACCCTGTACCAAAGTACTAAAGAACAGACATGTGCAACAGAAAATATCAGTGAAGAGCATGTGTGTATATAGCAATCTATATTTACCGATCATAGAAACACCCTATCCACAACGTACAAGCCCACATAATTAGAGGACGTGTTGAGTGCACACTCAAAAATATAAATATAGCGGACCAACAAGTCTTTTTTTTTTTTTTTTTTTACTCTAACCTCGAGCAAATACTGGTCAGACTAAGGGGGAGGGGCTGTCCCGGTACAGTAGCGCATCATGCAGCACAACGATCTGCCAAAACTTTAAGGGGCACGTTTACTATGGGTCGAATATCGAGGGTTAATTAATTCGAATATCGAAGTCAAAGGATTTACCGCAATTCGTTCAATTGAACGATTAAATCCTTCGAAACGAATGATTCGAAGGATTTTAATCCATTGATCGAACGAAGGAAAGCCTATGGGGACCTTCTCCATAGGCTAACATTGGTGCACGGTACTGAAATAAAAAAGCCAGCGCCAAAGGCACGGGAGACAGACAAACAGGCAAATAGGGTAATATAGTTTTGCGATGTTGCCACCTCTTGTGTGAGAAACAGACCACTTGTTTCACCATATATGTGTTGCCCTCCTTTACTATCGACCTCCACCAAAGGGTTAAAAAACTTTCCTTAAAAACTTGTTTAGGTGGGTACTCACAAACAGGGAATATCAACTTGCACGTAAAATCATGAAGCGCTTCTCCTTGTATGAACTGTGAATCAACATGCAGCAGCGAATAGTGTAAAAATACCTTTTTAATATTTTTAAAAACAAAGCTTAAAATGCACTCACATGGCAAAAGTTTAAAAAGAGCATGTCTATGCACCGTCCACCTGGAGGCTCCCCCTATATGCACCAGTCCGCACAAAGAAAGTTATACATCTCCCCAAGCTTGATCATCTTGGGACTTTCTTTGTGCGGATGGGTTTTTTGCCTTCCTCTGGATCAACTGGCAGTTAGGCAGATATATATATATATATATATATATATATATATATATATATATATATATATATATATATATATATATATATATATATAAAAATAAAGGTTGAACTTGATGGACGTGTGTCTTTTTTCAACCTTACTTACTATGTTACTCAAGTGGTTGTATTGCACGCCCCCCTGCACATATAACATTAGGTTTGCGGTTCTCTTGCACAGGGACAGGCGGGCATGACACTTCGTCTGTCAAGATTTACGGTTTCAATCGTTTTTTATTGAGAAATTTTTCAACAGACATTAAAGGTCAAACTTTATATTTTGACATATCCATATTAGTAAGATAGTTACATTTTTAATACAAAGAAAGTTAAGAAGTTTTTAGTATAATAGCATCAATTCTCTAAGTAATTCTGAAGGATCTAGTAAAGAATTTGTTTACATAGATGTATATCAGTAGTGCATCTATATATTGTATGCATCAAATATTATTAAATGCTATTAATATTAATAACTTTTGTAAAGTAAACTAAGGTTATGGTCATCTATTCTATGATATAAATTTACGTCTATTATTTCCAGATTTGGCAGAAGTGTTTTTAGCTTTTCTATCAGTTATCAGTTAACACAAAATCAGATGAGAATGCAAATATTAAGCTGTATGTTGCAGTTTCTGTTATTGTTGCCATAGTTCAGTGATGAAACTGTACTGCAGCTTATTAAAACAGTCTAGTATATCATATATATAGCTGATAAATTATTTTCCTTTGTGGATATGCATAAGGTTGTATATTCAGTTCTCTATAAAATATTTGTCTATATAACAACTATACAACTGTTTAACTAATCTATACTACTTGGTCCCAATTAGATTTTTCCAGAGCATGAGAAATGTACATTTACATGCAACCTCAAGTGATGATGAAGACTGATCATGATGAGGCCTATGGATATGTACATTCAGTGAGAGAGTGTTAATACATCAGAATTCCAGCAGTTTGGATTCCTTATACACAGTGGGCCATAGACTTGCCCTTCCCAAGAAAGACCGCAGATTACCACATTTAATTGACCAGGATTTTTCAGCTAACAAGTTAAACTCTACCCTTTTTAAAATTTCTTTAAGTGTTGGAATAGTTAGTGATTTCCAATAAACAGCTATGAGATTCCTAATTACCACAAAGATATGATTTATAATCAGTCTTTCCTGGGGGGCAAATCCATAGTACCCAAGTGAAACAAAGCCATACCAGGGGGGATTGAATGGAGTGACATAGGTAATTGTTTAAGAAATTGCTCAATATCAACCCAGAGTTTAGTAAGTTTAGGACAACTCCAAAAAATATGTGTCATGGAACCCGTCTGGTTGCAACCTCTCCAACATAAAGGTGATGTTTTAGAGTCAAATTTTGAGATTTTATCAGGGGTCATGTACCATTGCCAAATACTTTTAAGAAGATTTTCATGATGATTAACACAGTGTGACGACCTCTTCAAAGACCTGACAGCCATTTCCCATTCTTCTATACTAATTTCAGATTGAAGGAAGTCTTGCCATTTATTCAGCTGCCATTTTGGGGCTTTTTCTTTCAAATCTATAAGTATTCTGTAGAAAATGGGTGTACCTTTTAAATGTAATCCCTCTGTCTTAAGAAGTTTATTGATTTTGGGAGTTAAGGTAATTGGGTTAGTTGGATATCTAGTTAAGAATTTATGTATTTTCGAATATAGGGGTCTATCAGATGTTGGGATATTATATGATGACATAAGTTCTTCAAACGGTTTAATATCAGAATCTGTCAATAGATCTTCTACTGATGTTATCCCACAAGCAACCCAGTTTTCTAAGTTAATATTTTTAATGACAGTATATAAAACTGTCAAAGATGTGGAGGATGGCGTAGCTAAGGTATCTCCTCTGCACAATTTTATCATCTCCTTCCATATTCTGAGTGTATTAGCTGTTATTGGGTTTCTGATATTTGGATTAACCTTCCAAGTCAGTCTGGACTCAAGAAAAAGTTTATATGAATTATATGGTAGTTGTTCTTCCTCAATAGAAAGCCATTGTTTGGAAGTATCATTAGTCCAAACTGACCTGGATTGGTCCAAAATAGTTGCTTTATAATACAGCTCAATATTGGGGACACCTAGACCTAGATTAAAGGGGTATGCGAAGTCAAGATTTTATTAGAAAATCTAGATTTTTTGTTCATCAGAACAAATTTATTTAGCATTTTTTGGAGGGTAATAAAAAACTTTTGAGGGATTCTTATTGGGAGGTTCCTAAATAGATATAGAAGTTGGGGGAGTATTATCATTTTAAAGGCAGCTGATCTGCCTAGCCAAGAAAATTCTAATTTAGCAAGAGCTTCTAAGTCTGTCAAGATTTACAGAGCTCCCAATGTCCACTTTCTGCTGTGGTGGCAACTCCAACTGAAACCCTTCAATGTTGTCGGCATTTTCTGGTCATTGTAGTTAAGCGCATCTCTCAATACGGAAGCATGTTTGCGCCTAGATTGTACATGGCTCAGTAGTGCCACCAATGCAGATGTCAAATTCATCAAAGTGGGATTTATGTTCCTCCCAGTCACCCCAGTGTCCGTAGTCTTCTGCTTCCTTAGCAAGTACACAAAAATATATACCAAATGGATAACAAAAAATGAATGATAGAAAACACTAGTTAATTTGGTTTAGAGTTTCACTATACTTGTCAATTCAAACCGTACTCTGAATGGGCTCCTAACATGTGAATATAGAAAAGAATTAGTCTGGGATTGATTTCAACTACTGATGTGATAACACCTCACACACACACCCTGCCTGTCCCACCCCCACTTGTTTTTGCTTGTATATTAACTGTTGTTTGTAATGCTGTGTTCACTTTGCGAAAGGCTGGTGTTCCAGCCGAAACGTCAGTTTTTTGTGCTTATATTAAGTCCAAAAAGTATATACCAGAAGGAGGCTTGCACTCTAGCATATATATATATATATATATATATATAAAT
>NC_054371.1:98037874-98060374 GCF_017654675.1 Xenopus laevis | reverse complement strand
TTTCTATTGACACACAACTTTTTTCACTTCGATGGGGGTTACTACCTCCAAAGACGTGGTACTGCCATGGTACTGCCATGGGGGCGTCCTTTGCCCCCTCCTATGCTTACCTGTACATGGGCAGGTGGGAGCAGTACCACGTCTACGGATGTGATAACCCCTTTCGTGAACACATAGTCTGTTATGGACGATATATTGACAATCTGTTTATATGGGAAGGCACACTGGAGGCGGTAGATGAGTTTCTCAAATATCTTAACAACCACTATAACCTCCAACTCTCACTGGAACACCACAGGGAAGAGATTAAATTCTTGGATTTAAAATTATTAGGTAACCTTTACACTGGTAAAATTGATACACAGATTTTCCGTAAACCCACTGCGGGCAAAACGATACTTAAGTTCAATAGCTGTCACCCTAAACATACAATAAACAGCATCCCCTATGGTCAATTTGTGAGGTATCGCAGAAACTTCAGCTCAAGCCACACATACGAGGAACAGTCCAAACAACTAGGGGAGAGACTTTTGAGCCCGGGATTTTCCAGGGAGCTGGTCAGGATTTCATATGAAAAGGCAAGTAGGACACGTACACCCGAGGGAGGCAACAAAGCAACCACAAAAAAGGCGGTGAAGGGAGCTTATAGATGTGGAGCTACAATATGAGGGCTATCACAAACAAGGAGGAAACAACACCGGTATCGAAAGCACTTTACAACATTTTCCCCTAATGGAATCAAAGACCTAAAAGTTCAAGTGATTGAACAAGTCAAGGTTCCCATGAGAGGGTCGATATGATTCATAGACTGAATCTAAGAGAGGCATTTTGGATACTGAAATTAGAAACCAGAATTCCAAATGGCCTCAACTACAGACACAACATTAGTTACTTTTGCTAATGTACCAGTACTAAACAGTTGAGCTCAGGGCCGGAACTGGGGGTAGGCAGAGCAGGCACGTGCCTAGGGCGCAAAGTTGGGGGGGGTGCCAGGCACGCGCCTACTCTGCTTCTCCTACCCACTAGTCCGGTCCCCACTTGCAGATGAATCCGGCGTATGTGTGCTTTTTAGGACATGCGCACTGCGTTGGCTTTTCGCGCATGCGCGCATTCAGTTTATTCTCGCATGTGAGCATCCGGTATTTCTGCGCATGCGCACATTTGGTATTTTTGCGCATGTGCGTCTGTGGAGCGCTCTGCGGAGATTAATTCCTCCCATGTGTTAAAAAACAGTGCATCTAAAAAAGATAAAACAATTACATAATCTTCAGGCCAGAGCCTGTACTCTAAAAGAATAGAATGTAACATATCTGAAACAAACTAACCCTGATAAAGATAAGGATAAATTACCTGTCCCTGGGGTATACAAAAACTCTTTCTTATCTGTAAAGAGACAGGAAAGGAACAACATTATTTGTAACAAATCTATTAACAAGATGTCCACGTAAATGCTTAAACAAAACAGGATAAATTGTATTCATCATTGAGGCCTTTCGGACTTTCAGAATCTTTTTATCTTTTTTAGATACACTGTTTTCTAACACATGGGAGGAATTAATCTACTTTGCACAGTTTGATCATTCATCATTACAGCTTGCTTATTGATGTTGCACATGGACATTTTTGATACTTTTTTAACACCTTGTTTTTATGGGATTATACACGGACTTGCAAGATGAAGGGCGTTGTCTTCAATTTTGTATGCTAATTTATTGTAATAAATCACTCCTTGTAATGTCTGCACAATGATCATTTTAGTATGCTTGATAAAGGGGTTCGCCCCGAAACGATGCACGTTCGCATGTATGTGGCATACTAATCTTATGGCAACTACTTCAAAAACACACTGCCTGTTTAGTATAAATGGTTGTTTAATATAAAAGGGATGTTGAGCCCTACATTTTGTAAAATGACAATTATCTTAATAGTATTACAAATATATTTATATAATATATTTATAATATATGTATACACACATGAATATATGTCTGCTAATTGTCTTTTTTTTATAACTCTAATCTGCTTTTTTTTTTTCTTTCCTCTAGACTATAGAGTTTGATGAGGGAGCTGGAGCAGTCCTGCGAATTCAGCCTCTACGAACGCCACGTGATGAGAATGTATATGAATGTGTTGCTCAGAATGTACACGGTGAAGAGGTTGTTAGTGCCAAGCTTACTGTTCTCAGAGGTAAATTTCTTAACCTGTTCTTTAAATAAATAATGTCAATGTATCTTCCTTCTTAAAAATATTTTCTGGGAGAATTTTGTTGTACAGGTAAAATATTGGAAGCTAGGGTTTTCTTAGAAAAGGGATGTTAAAAAACAATTAAACATTTAACTAACTTTTAGTATGATTTACAGAGTGATATTCTGATATAATTTGCAGTTGGTTTTAATTTTTTATTATTTGTAGTTTTAAGTTATTTAACTATTTATTCATCAGCTCCCTAATTTGCAATTGGTGCAATCTAGTTGCTAGAGCATCAAAGTTACTAGGGATGCACAGAATCCACTATTTTGTATTCGGCCGAACCCCCGAATCCTATGTGAAAGATTCGGCTGAATACCGAACTGAATCTGAATCCTAATTTGCATATGCAAATTAGAGTTGGGAAGGGGAAAATATTTTTTCCTTCCTTGTTTTGTGACAAAAAGTCATGCGATTTCCCTCCCTGCCGCTAATTTGTATTTGGTTCTCATGGAGGGTTCTGTCAGCAGACGAGAAAATCATTAAAGGACAACTAAACCCCCAGAATGAATGCTTAACTAAACATTCATATCATATAAGTGGTCTGTACATCTTTTTCCTTAATTCACTATTTTGTAATGGTCGATGTGCTCCCTCAGAGACCTCCTGACCAGATATTATGCAGCTCTAATTGTAACTGGAAGTATGTGAACAAAGGATAGAACTCTGCCCATTAATTGTCTGATGTGTCCTAACATGTATGTATTCCTTGGTTTGTTTGTGTGCACAGTGAATCATATGATCCAATGTATTCTCCCTTAATACTTAAATGGGAACTCTGGCTTCAAAACTAATACTGTATATCCATCACAGTTACCGGTTTCTTCAAAAAGTATGAATAAATGCTATTTTCTATGCTAAAAACAGCTGGTTAACAGTTCTTCTCTTTCTTCATCATTTTAAATCCTGGCAGGGAAGGAGGTACTAAAACACGGATGTTACAAATTGTAACAACTTCTCCACATCTTACAGACAGCATGCAGGAACTATATAACCCACAATGCATGATATTCTGTTCCTTATTGAAATCACGTGTGCAGGGAATTGTGGGGTTTGGAGGATACAGGCTGAGGACAGATGGTTGTTCATACAAAGTAATAATAGTCAGCCAGCTCAACAAAGTAGTCCGATAGATCAGCAGGAGAGCAGGGGGCTAGGCTTAGAGAACTGTCAGAAACCATGAAAAAATCATTTTAATTGATGTATATTGCAAAGTTGCTTGAAATTATGTTTACTTTTCAAAAAGCTTAAGTTGTGTTTTTGTGGAGTTCCCCTTTAAAATGGAAATTTTCTCTAAGATTACCCAATAAAACGTGCTACTAAAAAACTATATTTTATAATGGCTTATTTGGGGGGTTACACACTGCCTGTCATGAAATGTTTGGCGACCACACACTCTGCCTGTTCATTGGCTGATGTAACCTAGCATGTATGTGTGCCCTTAGTTTATGTGTGAGTACAGTGAATTGTACAAGCCAGGGGAGAGGCCCTTAGTATTTAAAATGGTCATTTTTTGTTGAGGATTATCCGTAGCACATGCAGTACTGGCAGTAAATAATTATTTACTGGTAGTACTGCACGTGCTACGGATAAATATTAAATATCCATTTAATTTTTATAAGCCCTGAGCAGTGCGGTTTTTTCCTCGATAGTGTAGAGAGGATCAGCACTCACAATGTTTTAGATTAAGAATATAGTTTTTATTCAAGTGATTTTACAATATATACTGTATATATATATATATATATATATATATATATATATATATATATATATATATATATATATATATATATATATATATATATATATATATATATATATATATATATATATATATATATATTGATCCTTGAAAAAGGTCCCAGTGTGGACCGAAATGTTGGATATGCATCTGTGAATAAAGTTTATCACTTTTCTTCACAAAAACATTGGAGTGCGGGTCCATTTACTACCAACGCACCCACCTCTTAAAAATCCGGTAAGAGTGCGCTCACCAAATTGACTCTCTCTCTCTCTCCCTTTGGGACCTTTATCAAAGGTAAAATTACAAACAAAACTCTTTCTTAAATACTCTCCACCCACATTGAAAATCAAGTGCCTGTGACATCATCTGCAAAATTTAACCCATGGTAAGGCTGAATACTAGCAACATTCAATATATGAATAATTTCTTAAATAACAATTTTACCTTGATAAATTATTAATCTTATACAGTACCATAAGCAACTAGTTACGTAGTATCCTACAACATTTTCACACTGCTATTTATGACACTATGCCGTACGTTATTCATTATATTATTTTTCACTTTATTTGAGTTTTTTGTTTTTCACTTCGCACTGTATATATATGTATATATTGTTTGCACACATCATGAATTGTTGATTGATGATGTCACTTCCGCTTTTTCCCCTGCTACCAGGGGTTATAAAGGTCACTTTGTGTTTGACATGCACTTTTGATAAAGGTCAGATTGCTGACCGAAACATCAGGTCTCCCTTCATTTGACTAAAACACCATTTATTGATTTTTAAGTCATGTGTGTGTGCGGTCCCTCCTTCTCTGCTACATTCCGACTTTTTGGAAACTGCACCCAGGCACGGAGAACTCGTATCAGACGTGAGTGCTGGTAATCCCCTTGTGCTATTTATAAATAAATAAATATATTCACATAATTTTGTATATATAGTATATATAAATCTTCACATAGAGCTCCAATATTGAATGAATAAAGTCACATTTATTGCATAATAAATTTAGTGTGGCTCTATGTGAATATTATATATATATATATATATATATATATATATATATATATTTATTATACACACACACACATATATATATGTCTGAAAACAAGTGATTCATGAAGCTGACTGTCTGAGCGCACAGCTGCAAACACCCACGAGCCTTCCCTCATCTAAATCAAGCAGGCACTCTCCTGATCGCCGGCTATATATTCTTGTCGGTTTTATTGATACTTTTTCAACTCTCCAGTGGTGGACAATAAGTGGGTGGGCATCCTTGAGACAGTTTTGTTTTTCCTGCAATGGACTGGGACAATGAGCTGAGCATATTTTATTATATTTTATTTAATTTATTTTATTTTATTATATTTCATTTCAATTATCACGGTTTTTTGCTTTTTGTTTTTCGTTTGTGCAATTTTAATTTTTACTTGTGGGGTATATTATATTAAACACAGGAGGTGTGCACTAAATATATGTGAATGCCTATTGGCCAAGTATTTTCTAATTTTCAGTAATTGATTGGGGTAATTTACACATTTGATTAGCGTTTTTCCAGCGCTTTTTTATTAACACTGAGCATAAATTAATTAAGTTTAAGTACACATTTGCAGGCTCATATATACCCAGAAGCAGCTGTCCCAACACAAATGAACAGAGTTCTCACTTTTATTAACCATCCAGTTCAGAATGGAAGTGCTAGTACCCGTATTTAGGGAGATTTATTATTAGAGGGGAGAGCAATATGCATGTTTTCGGCCGAAACTGAAGGCCACATTACTGCATTACTTAAGGGCTTTTAGAATGGACTTGCGAGGGAGCTCACTATAGAGTCCACACAGACCTTGAATCTTATCTCTTATTGGATACTATTTGTAACATAAAATATCTAAATGAACAGCTGTTGCAGAACAAAATAGGAAATGGCCATAGAGGGGCAACAAAAATGTTACATAGTATTGTTTTTAACCATTTTAACAGTGTAGAGTGTAGGAGAGGTTTAATTTAAATGTTGGTGTGTTTTGTAATAGTCAAAAGTGAAACACCAGATGAGTGTATTGTTTGAAACATGTGTAGATTAATTATGTGACGTATACTGATGACCATGCTGACACGTCTATTCCAATTTGACTAATGTTCCCGCCATTTCTGTGTATTTAAAGCATTTCTGTAATCTCTGTCAGTACTTTGAGAAAGGCCTCTGAAGAGGTCGAAACGTCAGTCTCCTATGTGAATAAAAAAATTCTTAACTTTTCCTAAGTCCTGAGAGTGCGGACCTTATTTGTGCAATATTGAATCTTATTTTGGACACTGCACCCAGGCAACTGTGAACCTTGTGTCGTGAGTGCCGACTCCTCCATTGACTATATATATATATATATATATATATATATATATATATATATATATATATATATATATATATATATATATATATATATATATATATATATATATATATGTGTGTGTATATGTATAGTCAACAAACCGCATTCCAAGGACTTGTAAAGTGATCAAAAAAATGATGTTTTATTCCCAACTTTTGGCACCCTCACTGGGGCAGTCTTCACAAGAGTGAACTCAACACACCAGTGAAGCCAATTATAGGAGTATGGATGGCGCCAAACACCCAGGTCTGACGTCATCAGTTACTGTCATATTAGATGTGGAAATTAACATATATCTCCTTTAAAGCGTTCCTATCAACATTGTGCAATATACTGTTCAACACCACACAATCTGTACTCGTGTCATTAATGCTCATGTAATCATGGTGAATATAACGTGCTTGTTGTGCATAATCATAACTGCCCATGTGGAGGATAATCTATTAATCCAGAAACCATTACCCCCTTCCTGTGGGATGAGTCAGGGGATTACTACTGCCAATATTGCCCCTCTGTGTCCAGTTACATACCAGCAATTGGTTAGACTAATCGTATCGCTGCCCATTCACATCTGGTGTCCCCACGGGCTCAATGCGGTCAAACTACCCGTGCACACGTAGTGTAAAGACGCCCCCATTGCCATCGGTAACAGCGATGCGCTGATCCCGGATACCGGACCCAACTGGTGCCGTATACCTCCAGACTCCTGTTCAATAGAGCTATTGCTCATTCACAATGCCCGGAATCTCCTTTAGACCAGTGCTTATCAGTAAAAATCCCAACAACACCGCTGGATCACCGGAGCCTACTCCCACTCTTACAGGTATCTATTTGGTCTGTGCCCTTCTGTGTCTTACTCGTGCCAGTTTCCGGTAGTCGCACTAGAGACTCTTGGGGACAAATTTTTCCTTTTTTCGGCTTCTATCATCCAGCCCCACTGGTATGTCTAGCTGCCTGGGGCACCTGAGACTGTGTTCCCCGCTCCAATCCCATCAGGGGTGTGTATGTATGTGGTAAAGAAAAAGTTAAAAACAAACGAACACTGTTCTCTGCAACAATGTATTATCCAATCCACTTAAATTGTTAAACATATAAGTATTCTTGCAGGACAGTCCTAATTGTTGATATCCTATAAAAGTCGTCAGTCACTTATTACTTCATAGTTACTTAGTTATCTGTTATCGTCACAGTAAGTCCTGACCGAGGATTTCTTGTCCACCCATCCACCATAATATCATAATCAGGAGGTTGTAAGGTATACTCCACCCACCCGCCAAAAGGACATTGTCCAGAACCATAAGGCCATAGTCAAGAACCTGTAAAGTGATCGAAAGGTTAATAAAATGGTGACATAGGTAATGTCTCATTTAGCCCTCTGGGGGCCAATGTGTCAAGTTTAAAAATCTACCACAACTCCCTCTGTATCAACATCAGTTCCCTGTTGCCCCCTCTTTGGGGGATAGGCACATGGTCGATTATCATGTGACTGAATTGGGGTAAGGTGTGTTTAAGTTTAAGCCAATGCCTAGCCACCAGTCGGTCTGCTTTCCAAGTTTAATATTGGCAGTAGTAATCCCCTGACTCATCCCACATTGAGGGTGCCGAAACGTTGGGAATAAAACATCATTTTGTTTGATTATTTTATTAGTCCTTGGAGTGCGGTCTGTTGATTGACTATGTACTAATGGTTTGACCAGCACCCAAGCAGTTGTGAGTTGTTTTGAGTGCACCGGTCTGATTGATTGATTTTATATATATATATATATATATATATAAAGATGCTTGGGTGTCCGCACTCTGTCTTTGTCGCAGGCGAGGTGCACGATCAATTGGAATGATACAAACGATGCAGGGATCAGCACACTCTAGTAAAGGTGAATTAAAGTGTTTTTATTTGTAATACATCCTTGATAAAGATCCCCAGGTGGGACCGAAACATTGGACAATGCTGTGTTACAAATAAAACCACTGTGAATTCACCTTTACTAGAGTGTGCTGATCCTTGCTTTAAATTTAAATATGTTCTTTCATCCATTAATTCTTAAAACCTCAGATCTATAATCAGTGTAATCCATTATTACAATACCAATAACAATTGAAGGATAAGTTCCAATAGCATGTCTTTTCTCTGCAATTAAATTAGGAAGGATATTTGGCTTATCTGTTAAGTTTAGATACAGTATTTCAAAGTCTACAGTTTGGAGAAAGACTTTATTGCAATTATTAGTTGGATCATAATTCCCTTTTAGTTTCCATGGGGATATTGTATCATCAGAATTTGCTCCCTCAAACTTCTCAAGGAGTCACAATTTACGGCCCAATTCATAATTTTCTATGTCCCATTTAAATTTATCAAATGTTACAGTAGGTACGAAACTAGTGTCCTTTTATAATAGGGAACACTCACCGGGGTTCAGTGTGTGTCTCGATAAGTTGAAGATAGTTAAGATAAATATATATATTTTAGTTAAGAAAAATATATATATTTATATAAATATATATATATCTGCGATATTTATATAAATATATATATATCTGCGAAAAAGAGCGACACTCACAGGGTTGTTTTCAATGCAATGCATGATCTTCGTCAGGAGATTACAAACAAACAGCCAGACACATTCCCATCCCAGAATTTAAACCCCCTGGCCGTTTATTGGCGCCAAAATCTGTTGCTAGGCAACCACCCAGTAGTGTGGGGAAGTGTAGTGATCAGCATAGATCAGTGTGGGAAGTGAGAGTATCGTACAGAATATCAATCGTGTTAATAAATGTAGCAATAAGAAATAAAGGAAACAGATAAGGCATTTAGAAAGAAAGTAGCGAGTAGGGAGATTGCCACCATGTCAGAATAAAGCTACTCCTTCAGGCATGAGCCATAAGCCAATCAAAACGCAACCTTGTATGTATTGTCCAGTCAGAGGACAGTGTAGAGTTGGATGTGCGCCTCAGCGCGCTGGAACTGCTGTACGCCAGTCTAGTAATTAACAGAGGTTACCGGGCAAATGGATAATGCTGTCGTAGGCTAACATGACAGAAGGAGCCGTATAGGCTAATTGCGTTCGGCCAGCAGGTTATTATTCTGTAACGCTGAGATCTCCCAGCTTCATGTGCTGTATTAGCATAGTAAAGGGGCCTAGAGAACGCAATATTGGCAGCTTGTTTATCGCTGCTGCGCACATATGAGCAATTCGTCTAATCTACCTTGAACATCAAAGTCAGTGTGTCTTAGATGCGACACGGGTACTTTAGTCACGGCCCACATACCACTGTATCATGGATCGATATACATCTCACACAGGCTCAGGTCCAATAGCTACTGACCTGTGCGGGGCAGGAAAAAAGGAGGGGAAGAAAGAGGAGGAGCTAAAAGATAGAGGTTAAAAACAATAGAGTAACCCATAGGAGCAGAGGAGAGGAGGACAATTACGTGGTTATTATGGTCGTATATAATATATATTTCTTGTAATTATCATAGGGAGGCCATACTGTATTTCTATGGGGCCCCTGGTACAAGCACTTCTTAGTTGGGGGTTTAGGCAAACAGAGCGATAAGGAGGATTGCCAAAACTTGTGAGGGATTAAGACATGGATAAATAGAGACATCTACATATGTAACCAAATAAAGAAAAAAATCAAAAATAGATAATCCAAGCAGTCATAGTTAGTTATTACAGAAAAAAAGTGGTTATAGTCCATAGGTTGCTCAAATAAAATAACCCAGAGGAAGTGTTTTGTTAAGTCCTCGGGGTTAACAGTGTCCAGCCGATGGACCCATCTTGCTTCTCTCCTGAGAAGGGCCAGGTCTCTGTTACCACCACGGGGTAGTGGTGGTTGGTAGTCTATTGCCATGCAGCGGAAGGTGGGCAAACCATGTCCCATCTGTAAAAAGTGCCTTGCTACAGGTTGTTTGGCCGAATTCTCTTTGATGGCCTTACTGATTGCCGATCTATGATTTGTGATCCTATCGCGTAAGGGGGTGGTGGCTTTCCCTACGTAATAAAGGCCACAAGGGCAAGTCACGATGTAGACCACAAATGACATGGTGCACGACAGTCTGTGTTGAATCTTAAAGTGATTGCCCGTGTTCGGATGAGGGAAGTCCTTCCCTATGAGCAGAGATCTACAGGTCGTGCAGTCTGGACATCGATAACAGCCCAATTTTTGTTGTCCATTTAGCCAATTAGAGGTCGCCTTGGACGAAATCTGTTTTTACCAAGATATCCTTAAGGTTGTGATTTTTCCCATGGCCAAAAGTGGGTGGTGGGGCCTCAAATAAGGATTAACCATTGTCCATAGCAATGATGGGCCAATTTTTTTTAGTTTTTCCAGTAAGCAGGTCAGTTTGTGTGAATTGCATGAATTCAGTCAGTAATTCTTTCTTGTAACCTCTATCCAGGAATCAACATGTCTGTGTAGCATCTGGTAAGGGAGAGTTGCGTGCCTGCAGTCAGAGCATTTTTATATATATATATATATATATATATTTTTTTTTTTTTTGTTTTTTTTTGTTTTTTCCAGCGACTTGGAACGTACAACCACGAGTATCTGCACTGCCTGGGTGCCAGTCTTGAAAAATTCAAATAATCCCACAGATGACGACACACCAAGAAGACTTTCACATCAACATCTGGTTAAATAAAGTGCAGGTTTATTTAAATACCAACGTTTTGATTCCTTACTGGAATCTTTGTCAGGGAAGGAGAAATGCCTGTGTACAGAGTGATCAATTTAAATGTGAAAAAATGGCGCCAAAGGCTCGTTGCCATGGTGCATAGCAACCAAGGTGAGGGAAAGTGTGAAAAAAGTAGAAGAGAACAATACCGCTCAAACGCAAAACTAAGCCCCCAGGCCATAAGAGTACTGAAAGCGCTAAGGTAAGGGCAGACCCAAGTATGTACCAGCGATCAATTTCTAAAAACTCCTGACCCGTCTGTGCAACCCACCGTCTCTGCTTACAGTCCGTGCGCCAAACTGAATATTAGATAGTGTCAGTGACTAGGCATGACACAAGGCAGTACTCAGCGCAATTGTACTAAGGAAGTAGTGGGTACTGCAGCACCAGTATGGCACCATCCAAGAGTGCCTACATGGTGCCAATACCCCTAGACAGTGCAGAGAAACCGTGCAGCTTGTGGTAACTAAGCGAAATTTGAGGAGCCATATGCTGTGACACTTTGCCATATTGTTCACATGAATAGACGAGGGTCCCATTTAGACATAAGTCGTCCCATAAAAACTGGGTTGCCACCATTATATTGCTTGTTAGTACTCTGTCCCAAGGCCAAAGAAAATGGGTAACGCTGGGTACTCCTGCTACCCGCGACCCGAGAGCATCAGGGGACTAGTATACTAAGGGTTGAGCTGGCATAAAACAGTCTGTGTAGCAATCTGACACTAGACCAAAGTGTAGCGGAAAGATAAGCAGTAAGACAACAGCATTAGAGAAAGAGACAAAGTAGCAAAGAGAAGGAAAAAACATAAGGGCCAGGCAGCACCAAATGAATATTACAATATAGGCATAATTGAGCACACGAGTTCACAAGAAGCATCCCAATGGGAGTGTCTCATTCAGACCAAGGGCCACAGTGTCCAGTTTATAGATCCATCTGGATTCCAACCGAAGTAGTGATTGGTTTCGATTGCCCCCTCTTATTAGGGGAGGTTGGTGGTCAATTGGCATTCATCTAAAGGTAGGCAATGAATGTCCTTTCTGTAAAAAATATTTCGCCACTGGTTGGAGGGCTTTGCCCTCCTTATGGGCCTTGCTAATAGCCAATCTGTGGTTTCCAATCCTTTCTTTTAGGGTAGTACTTGTTTTCCCTAAATAATATAGACCACATATGCAGGTAACAATATAAACTACAAATGAAGAGGTACAGCTCAGTCTGTGTAAGATCTTGTATCTCTTCCCCGTGTGTGGATGGGGGAAGTCTGGTCCAGTTAGTAAACATCTGCAGGTTACACATTGGAATATGTAGTGGTGAAGATCAATGGAGTAGTGGCAGTGGTCGTAGTGCCTTTCTGTATTAGTAGCTGAGTTTGGGTCTGTTCCAATGCTCTCTTCAGTTGCCTGATGAGCATATCCTCAGAGCAACCCCTTTCACGGAATCTATTGAATATCTCCTGAATTTGTATCAGTGCTGTTTCCCGTGAACTGTTGTTACGAATAACTCTAAGGAACTGGGAATAAGGGATCCCCCTTAATGTGGCTTAGAACAGGTCATCGATATATCTAAAATAGGTAAGTATTGATGTTCCTATCAGTGGATTAATGTGCGTGAGTTCATAGTCCATCATGAACAGATTGGCATACAATGGGACCAATGCACTTCCCATCGCCGTCCCAGACATTTGAAGGTAGTAAGCTTTTTCAAAACGGAAAAAGTTTCTAGTCAGGGTTAGTTCCAGTAGCTGTAGTAAAAGTTCAATGGGTATTCCAAAAGGGGATGCAGTTAGTAGTGCCTTTCTACATGCCCATACACCTTGTTCATGTGGGATTACCATATAGAGACTTTTAACATCCATAGTCACCAATATGCAATCGTGAGGAATGTATGTTAAGTCAGTCTCCTGATTACATGGCTTGAGTCTTGTGTGTAAGAGGGCATTTTTTTTTTGCTCAAGACAAGTTTATTAGGGAATAAGCAGTTTACATACAGAGAAATGACATTTTCAGTTTGCATAAATAATGTACAGAGGCAGTCACAGCAGTACAGTAGATGTTACAGAGACAGCAGACTTTAACTACATATCAAATGCAATTACCCAGTGATAGTATTAGGCATGAGAACACTAAACCTTTCAATTACAGTGTAAGGGTGTATCCTGCCATTTTTGCCAGCTTGGCCATCTGTTCGTAATTTGCCCCTGCCTGGTAAGAATGATTCTCTCTTTATTACACACAGAGGACACAGCTAAGTGCCAGGCCTGAGCTGTTGGCGGTGATCTACCTTTCCATTGCATAGTAATTTGCCGCCGTGCCTGGAACAGAGCTCTAGATACCAGTTGTCTATACATAGGGGAAATCAACCCTTTAATTCCAATGCCCAATAGACAAAGGGCCGGGTCAGCAGGCAGGACCACCCCAAGTACCAATGACAAGTGTTTTTGCACCCCTTCCCAGTATGCTACAAGGCCTGTACACTCCCACATGGTATGCAGAAGGGTGGCTTGAGGGGCTTTGCATCTAAGGCATGTGGGAGACACATTGGGGTACATCAGATGGAGTTTAGACCTGGTATAATAAGCTCTATGCAACATGTATGTCTGGAGTAGCCTGTCGTTATAGTTGTAGGACACGTGTCCAGAGGCCTTGAGTGCCTCTCCCCACTGGTCATCTGTTAAGAAATGAAAATCATTATCCCAAGCATCTCGGCTGCGGATTGGGGTGGCCCTGACATGAGCTGTCATTATTTTCCGGTAGATCTTGGACAGAGTACCCTTTTGATGTGGTTGTAGGAGCATTTCGAGTAATGGTGATGTTTCTAGGCAGATTGGTTTGTTTCTGGATTGTCTACAGAGTGCGCTACCCATTTGTTGGTACACTAACCACTGCCCACATGGCAGACCATATCTACGCCTTAGTTCTGCAAAGGGCAGCAAAGTATCCGCCTCCCAAACATCTACTATTGACGTAATCCCTTTGTTGGTCCAGCACGGTGGAGGGGTTACATGGGACAGGTATGGAAACTGTGGATTTCCCCAGAGTGGGGTGCGGGGGTCTATGTTCACAATATTAAGCAGCTCATTAACCTTTTGTAAGGCTCTGACCTGTACACTGCAAATAATATTTTTTAACCCCTCCTTGGTACCAAAGATAACGTTCCACGGGAACGCTGTTGACGTGGCTACAGCTCCCCATAGTCTATGCAGGGGTGGGTGGTAGTACGGTTGTAGAGGTGTTAGAAGATGCGTAAGTTGTGCTGCCAGGAAGTAGTTATACAGGTTAGGGATTGCCAAGCCACCCTCCCCCATTGGTCTCATAAGGGTGGATAGCCCAAGCCTGTGCCTAGATTTGCCCCAGATAAACCTTCTGAGCCTCTTATTAATGTTGTCTTTATTTTGCTTTGGGCACCCACACTGGAGAGTGCCACTGCGGGTACAGCATTTTAGGCAGGACCACCATTTTAATCAGTTGTATTCTCCCTACTGGTCCTAAGGGCAGTTGTTCCCACACCTTAACTTTCTCATCAAACCAGTTTTAACACTTTATCAATATTGTTCTTGGAGTATAGGTGTAGGTCACGGGTTATTTCCAGTCCTAGGTAGGTGAATTTCTCCACCAAGGGCATCCCCCCCACGTCCCCCTCCGCTACAGGCCCCTGCGGATCAAGCGGAAATAGAACTGATTTGGTCGGGCTCACTTGTAGACCTGACAATTCCCCGAATTTTGTCGTGACTTCAAGAAGGCGTTCCAGAGAGGGGCCCCTGTCCCCCAAGTACACTAGGGTGTCGTCAGCATATAATTGGATTTTTTCCTCAATACCCTGTATTGTAAACCCAATTATGTCTTTCGACTGCCGGACTGCCTGTGCAAATGGTTCGATTGCCAGCGCAAACAATAGGGGGGACAGGGGGCAACCCTGTCTGGTGCCCCTTGCCAAGCAGAAAGGAGTGGTTAGCTCAGAATTAATCCTCAATGAGGCCCTCGGGGAGTGATATAACAATTTAACTAGCCCCTGAAATACTGGACCTATGCCAAAATGTGATAACACTTTCCAAAGATAAGGCCACTCGACTGTGTCGAAGGCCTTTGCTATGTCCAGGGCTGCTATAGTTCTCTGACCTTTATTCTCATGATCCAGAGTAAGGTGTAGAAATAGCCGTTTAGTGTTCAGAACAGCTGTTTTCCCTGCAATAAAGCCTGTTTGGTCAGGATTGACTAGCATTGCAACAACCTTTCCAAGGCGTTTAGCAAGTATTTTAGCTAGGACCTTTACATCCGCCGTAAGGAGGGATATGGGTCTATAGGATTCGGTTTTGGCAGCAGGGCAATAGCCGCCTCATACATTGAATCTGGTAAATTTCCCTGAGCTAGGGCCGCAATATATGTCTCCAACAATAATGGAGCTAGGACAAGCACATGTCGCTTATAGAGCTCAATAGGTAGCCCGTCAGCGCCGGGAGCTTTTCCGTTCGGGAAAGACTCTATAGCCTCTACAACTTCCTCCTTAGTAACTCTGTTTTCAAGGAAGTCCCGGTATTGGGGGGAGAGTATAGGGGTGTCTAAGCCTTCCAGGAATTCGTCTATGTCCTCTAGGGGTTTGGTCAATTTAGAAGAGTAGAGGTCAGTATAAAATTGAGTTAGTGTGCGATTGATTCCTTCAGCATCTCTTAAGGTGACCCCCTCTCGGTTCTGTATGGCCCCTATTGTGGGAGGGGTAGAGTGCTGTTTTGCCAGCTGCGCAAGCATCTTACCAGCTCTTTCCCCTTGCTCATATACTCTTGCCTTAGTAAAAAGCAAATTTCTCTGGGCTTTCTGCGTCATAAATATATTGTATTCCTGCTGCTTTTGTTTAAGTGAATTCATATTATCCCCTGTTGGTTGCAGGGCCACCAACTGTTCCGCCTCTACCACCTCTTTTTCAAGGCTCTCCTGCTGAGCATATGCTGCTTTTTTAAATGCCGCTATTTCAGCCCCTAACTGCCCTCTGAGGTAAGCCTTAAAGGCATCCCAGACCACTAGCGGGTCTGCAGTACCCCTATTATGGGAGAAGAATTCCTGCATAGCAGCCTCTAGAGAGACTTTGTTATCAAGTATGTGCAGCCAAACCGGATTTAGGGACCATCTTAACACTTTTTCCTTCTGCTGTACTTGGATAGCCAGTTCTAAGGGAGAATGATCCGAAATCCCCCTGGGGAGATATTGAACAGAGGTTATTTTAGGCAGTAGGGGTTTATCAATAAGTGCATAGTCAATCCTAGATAACGAGAGATGTGATTGGGAAAAGCAGGAATATTGTCTAGCCATGGGATTCAGGTACCTCCAAACTTCCACCATCCCGAGCTCGACCACCAAGTGCTGCAAATCAGAGGTTTGTGTGTGTAGGGGCTGACCCGATCTAACCCATTTATCCAGATCTGGATCCATCAGTGTGTTTAGATCCCCCATGGCTATGGTATGAGCAAATGGGTGCTGAGCCATAAACTGTGCCAGCTCTACCATACAGTCCCTCTTATAGGGTGGCGGAATGTATATACTTGCTAGGATCAGTTCCATATTGTTAATATGGCAATGTATAAAAATATATCTGCCCTTAGCATCTGATTTAACTGCACCCAGCACAAATGCAACTTTCTTGTGAATCAATATTGTTACACCCGAGGAGTGGGTCGTATACGTGGAGTGGTAGGCCCACCCAACCCAAGGCCTTTTCAGGGCCAAGGTTTTGCTCCCTACTAAATGCGTTTCCTGGAGGAAGGCAATGGTGGCATGCTTTTGCTTGAGGAAGTCCATTACCAACCTCCTTTTTATCGGACAGTTAAGACCTCTGACATTCCAACTTATTAATTTCTCAGCCATACTGACCTACGTGTTTATCCCTTTGGCATGTACACACATTAAGTAATTTCCCCACAGACTTGTAGCTTGAGCATATACAATAAACATTAAACTTCAACATTCCCCACAATTTCCTCCCTCCCCTTCCACCCCTTCCCCTGTTGGGGGGCAGAATTAGTCCCAAAACCAAACACATGTTGTAAACTGGGGTGGCCCTTAGGCCTGGTCTAACATTCAGACCGTGAATGTACAGTCAAGTGGTTAACCTGGGGGCAGTCGGAGCAAAAAAAACAAAACACACTGCGACTCCCCCTCTCCGGGACATTTAGCTAGATCCACAAGACAGCCTGGGTTCGGTGTTGGTACGGTTGGTGAGTTTAGTAAGCCGACTATGAGGCAACGATTCTTTATAGCCCCGAGAAGATCCGGTGACATGGCAAAAAAAAAAAAAAACTGTCCAAAGGCCTTCCCGTAATGCCCAGCCCCATGTAGAAACAGTGGCATAGTACAGTTCACATCGGCACCGGGGATATTGTACATAATTGAACCACTATGTGTAACCAAATCTGGGGTGCTGGTATTGCGCAAACCGGCGCAGAAAAAAGCTAGTGAATTGGGAAACATTCGTAGCGTCTAATGGCGTTGGGCGAAATAGCCAAGGAGCATAACAAAAAGGGGTTAATCTGAACAGTACCTGTACCGGGCATCTTAGTCGAGACCATCTTGGGACTGCTTGCCGGGCTATTACGATGCTGGCACATTCTGGGCATCGAGCCACTTGCTGGCTTCTTGTGGCAGAGTGAAGAAGCGCGAGGCACCGTTCAACAGAACCCGCAGCCGCGCGGGATACAGCATGGCGTAGACGAGTTTCGCTGCTCTAAGTCTCCTTTTCACTTCAATGAATTTCGCTCTCTGGCGTTGGACTTCTGCGGAGTAGTCTGCATATATGGAGATCGATCGTCGGAATTGCAGGGCTTCTTTCTTCCGCGCCATGGTGAGTATGTTATCACGGTCCCGGGCATTCAGTAATCTGGCAATTAAAGGCCGCGGCGGGGCCCCTGGTGGATTAGGCCTGGTTGGGATCCGGTGCGCCCTTTCGATAACAAAAGAAGAAGATAGATTCGCCCTGCCAAAATTGCTTGCCAGCCATTCCTCGATAAATTGCTCGGTCTGCGCCCCCTCCGCCTTCTCTGGAAAACCCACAAAGCGCAAATTGTTTCGCCTGAGACGGTTTTCTAAGTCGTCCATTTTCGCGAAGCCACCTACAGCCATTCTATGCACTTCTGCCACGCGGTCCGGGAGAGGTGCGCAAGTATCCTCCAAAGTACTCACTCTCTGCTCCACCTCAGTAGTTCTCTCTCTTAGCCGCTGCAGGTCCTGCTTGATAATGGAGAGGTCCAACTTTATTTCGTCAGTTTTGGTACTGATGAGACTAGTGCAGGTGGCTTTGGAATCTCTTATTTCCTGCAGGATTTTTTGCAGTGTAGGTTCAGGCGCTTGCTGCGATGGGGGAGGAGAGGGAGACCTGCTGGGTGATCTTTGAGCGCCATTTTGCTTCTCCTCCCGGGCAAACCTGTCCAGCCTGTTCACAGAATGTTGAGGCTCTTTTCTGAGCCTTGTTCTGCCCTATTAGGACTCTTTGGGGTAGCTGTAGCCAGTCTAGCTCGTCTGAGGCCGTCTTGAGGAGCTTTTCAGGGTCTTAAATCAGAATAATTATGGCCCGGAGAGAGGAGCACTCCTGCACACGTCTGTTCATATTGAGCTGCAAGCCACGCCCCAAGAGGGCATGTTTTTAACCAAAGGCTGTAGATAGTGGTCAATGTATGTGGAGACTGATCGGTAGAGGGATCCAATAGCTGAAATGATTGGTCTTCCAGGTGGAAAGGAAAGAGACTTGTGAATCTTGGGTAGGGTGTAAATAATGGGAGTACCTGGGTAGTCTGTCACCAGATATCGGAAAGTATTTTGGTCTAGCCACCCAGGATTTTTAGCTTGGGTGCAGGGGTGTTGGGTGGCTCAAAGTTACTCTGGTTTCTGAATATAGGTCTAATCTGCTGGGGGGAGTCCCTGAAGTGTTCTCTAAGCTTTAAGGTCCTTTGGAATTTGTGAACATAGATCAACATGTCCAAGGTGTTGGGAATATTGCTAGGGACAAAAGAAAGACCTTTGGAGAGCAGGGAGGTCTCACCTGGTGTCAGTAGGTGTTGACTTAAATTGAATATCATGTTCTCCTGTTCCTGGGGGGCTTTCCTCTTGTGTTTACGCCCACCCCTTCTTGTGTGTCTCCGCTTCCCCTTCCCTTACTTTCCTGGCTCTTGTTTTGACCCCTAAAAAAGGCTTGGAAGAGGTATTGTCTGTCCCGGAGTCAGAATCAGTGGACTGGTCTGAGCCGTCTACAGTATGTAGAGATCTAGGTAGCTGTCTCCTCCTAAAGGGCAGTATTCTATAATTGTCCGTTTTTAGTCCTAGTAGCCAGCCATATACCCTTTTGGCTTTCTAATCGTCAGAAACCTTTTTTAGTTTGTTTTGTTTGAAGATAGTAAGGTCAGTGTTATATTTGTCAATAGTTGATTTCAGTTTCCCCAACCAGTCAGTCACCATGTCTGTTTTTAGGGACTCTAAGTGTAGTTCTTCCAGTCTCTCTCTCTCAGTTTTGGTTATAGCAATTTCCTTCCCCACTTGATCTACTACCAGTAG
Organism: Xenopus laevis; assembly: GCF_017654675.1. Taxonomy (NCBI): domain Eukaryota; kingdom Metazoa; phylum Chordata; class Amphibia; order Anura; family Pipidae; genus Xenopus; species Xenopus laevis. The sequence goes on along the minus strand of NC_054371.1, from coordinate 98,040,788 downwards.
GATTAAGTCAAAAGAGCATCTATTCAGTATCCCACACCATTTGCCACAAAATTCAGGATTGTTACGTCCAAGCATGGGGATATTATTAGTCCTAAATCCACGTTGAATAAGTCTTTGTCTGTGATAATTGGACTGATAGATGCCGTGTAGCCTCAAATCAATTTCCCTCTTAGATTAAGAATTTCGTGATAAATGTCATTGCTGGATTTACTTACTGCCACATCCAGTGGGGTTTCAGCAAACAATATCCTGTCAACATCTTGTGCTGTAAAGGCAAAGTCCTGATTCGTATCGATACCCAGAACAAATTGTGATGATTCCTCTGCCATCACTGTCGAGGAAATACTCACAACAGATGAGTACTGTTTTTGGTATGTTTGCCAACAGATCCAGGTTCCATGATGTTTTTGTATAGTTGTCAGCAGGCTTCCCAAATAAACCTCAATATATGTTAGACATCTGGACAGGTGTTCAATATACTCGTCCCTGTTGAGCCAATATAGTCTAGGTGCAAACCACAGAAAGAACCCAGCCAGGGTTGCTTCACATATTTTCAACGACTTGGAACGCACAACCATGGGTATCTGCACTGCCTGGGTGTCAGTCTTGAAAAATAGGAACATCAATACTTACCTATTCCAGATATATTGATGACCTGTTCTTCATCTGGACAGAGACTGAGGAGTCCCTACTGACTTTTCACCATTATCTAAATGACGAGGATTCCCCCATCAAACTAACATTGTGCTACAACCAGGGCCGCCATCAGGGGGGTACAGGGGGTACTCCTGTACCGGGCCCGGGGCTAAAGGGGGGCCCGGCTGTGCTGAAGACCCGAAGTCGCGCTGAAAATTGTATGTGGAGGAGAAGAGCAAAGTTAGGGATTATCTGCAAGTTCCACTATCAGTAAACTCAATTTCAAGCTGTGACACAATGCACAACTGAAGTTTTCATCAGCAGTATGAAATTTGCAGACGATCCCTAACTCTGCAATCTCGCCTTGCCCCAGTGCTTTTCAGCCAATGACAGCGTCTCCCTTCCTTATGTCCCGCCCCTGTAAGCACACGGTTCCTCTTTGGGCTCTTTTCTTTATGGCACAGAGAGAGCTGAGTGAGTGGCAGCATCCTGGAGCTTGCAGAGAAGCAGAACATGAGAGAGACAAAGCAGTGCTGTGTATGTTGTACTTAGTATTTGCCTAACTATGACTCTTTGTAGTGTCATATATTTACCTACCACAGACAGTGTGTGCACTGCCCACTTATACAATGATTTTTTTTGTAGGGGGCCCCTGGCACTGATAGTTTTTTTTTAACTTATGGGGGGGCCCTGACCACCAATTTTTTTTAGAAAAACATTTACGGGGCCCCTGGTGCCAATAGTTTTTTTTTTTAACTTATGGGGGGGTCCTGACCACCAATGCTTTTTTATAAAACATTTATGGGGCCCCTGGTGCCAATAATTTTTTTTTAACTTATAGGGGGGCCTGACCACCAATGCTTTTTTAAAAAACATTTATGGGGCCCCTGGTGCCAATAGTTTTTTTTTTAACTTATAGGGGGGGCCTGACCACCAATGCTTTTTTAAAAAACATTTATGGGGCCCCTGGTGCCAATAGTTTTTTTTTATACTTATCGGGGGGGCTGACCACCAATGCTTTTTTAAAAAACATTTATGGGGCCCCTGGTGCCAGTAGTTTTTTTTTTAACTTATGGGGGGCCCTGACCACTAATGTTTTTTTTAAAAACTTTTATGTGGGACCCCTGACGCAAATTTTTTTGTTTTTTAAATTATAAGGGGGCCCTGACCACCAATGGCTTTTTTTTGTGAGTGGGGGGTTTACCATTTTAAGCGGTTGTGTCTTTGTGGACATTTTACTGTGGTGTGGGCGGGATCTGCGGTGGGCCTTGGGGGTGGGCGGGGACCGGGGGGCCCAGAAAATTTTGCTGTACGGGGCCCCGTGATTTCTGATGGCAGCCCTGGCTACAACACTGATAACATAGACTTTCTAGACCTGAACATATTCCTGGAGGAATCAAGTATTGGCACTAGACTCTTTAGGAAACCCACAGACCGCAATACCATCCTACATGCGACCAGCAACCACCCACAAGCCACATTAAGGGGGATCCCTTATTCCCAGTTCCTTCGTTATTCATAACAACAGCTTACAGAAAACAGCACTGATACAAATTCAGGAGATGTTCAATAGATTCCTTGAAAGGGGTTACTCGCAGGATATGCTCATCAGGCAACTAGAGAGAGCATTGGAACAGACCCAAACTACTACTACTAATAAAGAAAGGCACCATGACCACTGCCACTACTCCTTTGATCTTCACCACTACATATTCCAATGCGTCTCAACAACTATCTGCTAGTATTAACAAACATTGGCCGATGTTGAACATGGATGAATCACTGACTCTACATCAGTTGCCCAGACCGATGATGGGGTACAAAAGGGATAGAAGCCTAAGAGATATCCTGGTACAGACGGACTTCTCTGCATCTTTATCTACAGACACCAATTGGCTAACACAACAAAGGAAACTTGGCTGCTACAAATGTCCGGACTGTGTAACCTGCAGATGTCTACTAACTGGCCCAGACTTCCCCCATCCACACACGGGGAAAAGATACAAGATCTTACACAGACTGAGCTGTACCTCTTCATTTGAAATTTATATTGTTGCCTGCCCATGTGGTCTATATTATGTAGGGAAAACAAATACTACCCTAAAAGAAAGGATTGGCAACCACAGGCTCTTAAGGAGGGCAAATTCCTCCAACCAGTGGCAAAACATTTTCTTCAGAAAGGACATTCATTGCCTACCTTTAGATGTATGCCAATTGACCACCAACCTCCTCTAATAAGAGGGGGCAATCAAGACCAATCACTACTTCGGTTGGAATT
>NC_054371.1:97945374-98032874 GCF_017654675.1 Xenopus laevis | reverse complement strand
TGTAGTCCTATAGCCTTTTTCATTTTATCCGAAAGGGAAGATTTTGAAATCTTTGTTTAGGTAGCAATTACCCTATCTGCAAAAGAGTGTTGGTGTTCTCCCTATGTCTGTGTGGGTTTCCTCTGGGTACACCAGTTTCTACCTTTGCTCCAAAAACATACAGACAGATTTCTGATAAAATTTAACTACTGTGTGTGAATGTGGTGAAGACTTTAAGCTCCACTGGGCAGGAACTGATGTGAATAATGTTTACTCTCAAAAACAATGCTACGTGTTTCAACTTCACATAGATAACAAATATAGATAATAAATAAAAATACTAACTATAGTAATACCAAAAATACTAAACAACATCTAAATTTCAGTATAACTGTGGGTGCGCCATTTTGTGTAAAAAAAAAAAAAAAGTGTTGTAGGAGCTGCAACCTGTTTTAATTTAGAAATCTGATCTACATAATTTATTTCTTTCTTTAACAGAGGATCAGCTCCCTTCTGGTTTTCCAAACATTGATATGGGGCCTCAGTTGAAGGTTGTTGAACGTACAAGAACAGCCACCATGCTGTGTGCTGCAAGTGGGAACCCTGATCCTGAAATAACTTGGTTTAAAGACTTTCTTCCAGTTGATCCTGCCAGCAGTAACGGGAGAATAAAACAGCTACGATCAGGTAACATAAATAATCATGACATTTAATAGAGTGATTTTAGTCACAGGTTTTACAGAAAATTGATATAGAGAAGTAAATTAAATGAGAAACTGAGAGGGTTAGTTTTTATCGTACTGGCACACATAACTCCTGAAAATGAGTTCCTCTTGCCTAAGCTTCAGAACGCAAAGTAAATAAAGAAAAACACATTACTTGCAGCAATCCGAAGCTTATTCATGGGAACATCTCGATTAAACCTAATCACCACAAATAATGTGTTTTACATGCCTCTATTTAAAGCTTAGGCAACGGGAAGGCATTCTTAGGTGACAAATAACCTTATATGCCAGTACCATTAGGGTTGCTACCTTTATTGGAACAACTTTTCTTAGCTACAAGAGGGTGCCTGTTGACATCATAAGGACCGGGAATGGGTGCATTCAGGTGGGAGGTGGGCTTATTTGGGGCCATAGGTGGATGGATTTGGAGCTGTGTGTTAGATGTGTGGGGATAGAACACTTGGAAGAGTGACAAGTTTACTGGCAAGTGTATTGACAATAAAATTGTAATAACAGCCCTAGCTGGGGATTTGCCAGCTAGGCTAGTGAAACCTGGTGGCAAACTTTATTAGTCTTTAAAAATGAAGTAGCAGAGCGATATAGGGAGTATAGACCTGGAGGGGTACCTTAACATATATAGGACTGATTCTGCTTTAGATTCTGCTTTAGAGTATGAGCAACAATTATACTTTGTAGGTAAGCAGTTGAAGTACATAAAAGTTTCTGTGACCTAGAAATCTTTAAAGTAAAATTGCTTTGGTGTGCCAGGTATAACATTTTTGTTGTAAATGGAATATCTGTTTAGGATATTATAACTAGCTCACACTGAAAGTATTTCAGGTATGAAATATCATATTTAGCTCAAGTCTACTCTTTTGTATAGATGACTTTTTCAATGCAATGCAATTTTAGGAAGGTTATAAAAAGGTACAAGTAAATGACAGATAGTTACATAGTTACATAGTTACATAGTTAAATTGGGTTGAAAAAAGACAAAGTCCATCAAGTTCAACCCCTCCAAATGAAAACCCAGCATCCATACATACACCCATCCCTACTTTTAATTAAATTCTATATACCCATACCTATACTAACTATAGAGCTTAGTATCAGAATAGCCTTGGATATTATGTCTGTCCAAAAAATCATCCAAGCCATTCTTAAAGGCATTAACTGAATCAGCCATCACAACATCACCCGGCAGTGCATTCCACAACCTCACTGTCCTGACTGTGAAGAACCCCCTACGTTGCTTCAAATGAAAGTTCTTTTCTTCTAGTCTAAAGGGGTGGCCTCTGGTACGGTGTTCCACTTTATGGGTAAAAAGGTCCCCCGCCATTTGTCTATAATGTCCTCTAATGTACTTGTAAAGTGTAATCATGTCCCCTCGCAAGCGCCTTTTTTCCAGAGAAAACAACCCCAACCTTGACAGTCTACCCTCATAATTTGTCTTCTGTCCCTCTAACCAATTTAGTTGCACGTCTCTGCACTCTCTCCAGCTCATTTATATCCCTCTTAAGGATTGGAGTCCAAAACTGAACTGCATACTCCAGATGAGGCCTTACCAGGGACCTATAAAGAGGCATAATTATGTTTTCATCCCTTGAGTTAATGCCCTTTTTTATGCAAGACAGAACTTTATTTGCTTTAGTAGCCACAGAATGACACTGCCCAGAATTAGACAACGTGTTATCAACATTGAACCTCATTTTCCAGTTTGCTGCCCAGTTTTCCAGTTTAGACAAATCACTCTGCAAAGTGGCAGCATCCTGCATGGAACCTATAGTTCTGGACAATTTAGTATCATCTGCAAAAATAGAAACAGTACTTTCAATGCCCACCTCCAGGTCATTAATAAACAAGTTGAAAAGCAAGGAGCCCTGCGGTATTCCACTAACAACACTGGTCCAATTAGAAAATTATGTTCTCTTTAGATTCATGTAAGGTAAGGATGTCCCTTCTCAGACTGAAAATAAGTAAACTATTAATTATATTGTAAATACTTTACTGAATCTCTCCTGGAAAAAGCTAAAAATGAGTTGGTTGCAAAGGTTGAAGAAGCGTTATCTTGAGTAAAGGGGTTGGTGAGCAACATATTGGGGATCACTGGCATAAAGCCATGCCCTGTTGCCTGTGGTAAATTACATGAAGCAACGCCAATGGATGTGGGAAAGCAGGAATTTGTCAGGGCCCTCACATGTTTTATTAAATTAAATGGAGTATTTTGTACTAGCAATATCTGTGTAGTACTAAACAAAGCCCAGGCATGGATAAAACATGTTACATGCACTAAGGCACAAGTAAACCTTTCATATTCAAGAAAGAACACAGACAATAAGCATCAGTAAGTCATAATATACTTCTCAATTATATGTTGGAAAGTGAAAGGTTATCATTAGTGCAATGAAAACCTTAAAAGAAGCAGCACTAAATATCCTGTAGCATTTCCATCAGAAATGTAGAAGGAGAGGGATGCAAATGAATTTACATTCTCATGTGTAGTACAATTTAATTAATTTATTGCCCTACGTTCTGCAGGTTGTCTGTGCATTCAAGTGGTAGAATGGGTGAGTGACCTAGGTACATATACCTGGACTTACCACTGAGAGAAACAACCCATTTTCAGGTCATTATCTTAGAAATGGTTGAGATTTTTAAGTTCTTTGAATTATGCTTTCAAAAACTCCAATGTATGATATTTATTAAGCCTGAAAAATGTATGTAGAATGTTGGCATTTAAAAGCTGCTGAGTTCATGTAAAGTCAATGGGAGCAGTCTATGGCAAATTTACATTTCCTCAGTACAAGTTTTCAAATTTTTGGATCCAGTGAAAATGAGTACTAATTAGAGGTATTCAAATTATTAAATAGATTGTTTTGTATTTGGCTTTTTTAGTAAATAAGCATACACATACATTTTTTTTTTATAAATGAGATAAATGACATACACAAATGCAAATGTTGATAAATAGTTCCCTCCAGACTGTGCTATATAAAAAAAAATGTAAATTCTGTAAATTTAAGATTCTGTAAAGCGCGTTCATGGCAGCCACCTTCAGCCACTTCGGTAGTCTTCGTAATGAGCAATCTTTGTGAGTTTCAGCGCATGTGCAGTTTTCGCAAAACAGGAAATTGCTCCAACTGTGCATGGGCCGCTACACCGGTCTCATTCCAAAGATTACCGAAGAGAAGAAGATGGCTGCTGTGAACTCGGCTGTTCAGAATCTGCATGGAGGGAAGAATAACCCCCTCCTCCCCTTTTAATACAGCTCAAGACCTTGTTTGCCTTTGAAGCTGCTGACTGGCATTATTTTCCATTATGACTTTGCCTAGTGCAATCCCATTAAGGGTATAAGTGGCTTGCATATGTTTAATTCTCAAGTGCATGGCTTTACATTTATCAGCATTAAATCTCATCTGCCAGTTGGCCTCCCAGATTGCCAGTTTGTCTAGATCCTGCTGCAAGGATGCCACATCCTGGATGGAATTAATTGGGCTGCATAGTTTGTGTCATCTGCAAAAACTGAAACTTACAATACCTTCCCTTAAGTTTAATTAACAAGTTAAAGGGATACTGTCATGGGAAAACATGTTTTTTTCAAAATGCATCAGTTAATACATTTTCAAAAGAGCAAACAGATTTTTTATATATTTAATTTTGAAATCTGACATAGGGCAAGACATATTGTCAGTTTCTCAGCTGCCCCAGTCATGTGACTTGTGCTCTGATAAACATCAGTCACTCTTTACTGCTGTACTGCAAGTTGGAGTGATATAACCCCTCCCTTTCCCCCTCCAGCAGCTCCCTAACACAAGATAACAGCTGCCTGGTACATATACTGTAAGAACAGCACTCAATAGTAAAAGCCAAGTCCCACTGAGACTGATTCAATTACATTAAGTAGGAGAGATAACAGTCTGTTCATTTCTTTCCCTCTCTGCCCTGTTCCCTTAACCCCCTCCCTGCAATGTTATTTTTTCTCATTCTCTGCCCTGTTCATTTAACCCCCTCCCTGCACTGTTTTCTTTTCTCTCCCTCTCTGCCCTGTTCATGTCTATCCGCCTCCCCCCCTCCCTTCACTGCTTGTTCCTCTCCCCTGTCCTGCTATGACTGGGGAAAAAAGAAAAGCAAACTGCTGTATAAATAAAACATAAACTGCTACTAAAAGTATTTTATTATTTTCTAGGGGCAATGTGTATCAATGAGTCCGTGTAAATACCATAGCCCTTTTCTACACAGTATTATGTTGTATACAAAAAGCAATCAACATCTTTTGGGTTTTCCTTTGTAACTCCCCGCATTTGTTATTATATGCTATACAATTCCAGAACATCAGATGCATTTATTCCCTTGCAACTCCCTGCACCTGATCATAAATTGTTTCAGAACAGCTGCATTTATTCCATTGCAACTCCCTGCACCTGATCATAAATTGTCCCATAACTGCAGGAATTTATTCCCTAGCAACTACCTACATCTAAACATAAATTGCTGTGTGTATTCCCTTGCAACTCCCTGTGCCTGACCATAATCTGTTCCACAACAACAGCTGCATTTTTTCCCTTGCAACTCCCAGTACCTGGTCATAAATTGTCCCAGAACTGCTGCATTTATTCCCTTGAAACTCCCTGCACAGTGCTTGTATAACTTTTATAATGTGATAGAGGCAGAGAATTGCATAGTTTATAACAATGCATTATGGACAATAGATTATGTCAAGTTGGGCATGTACATGTTGAGCATGTAAGGTATATTGTTATAAGTGAATGATGAGGCAGCAGCATAAGACAACTATGTGCAGGCTGGAAATACACAGGACAGAGGGTGGGAGGGGAGGGATCCCTGCAGAGTACAGCCTGTCAGTCAATGCTTTGACCACTTCCTGTGGAAGATTGAAGAGACACTCCCAAGCCTCATTTCAGCCTAGCTTCTGACCAGTAAAGATCTTTCTGCAGCTCTGATATAATGACATTTTTAGGAGGTAAAATGCTTTCAAAACGTTTTTCTTTTTGCATCATTTTGTCTCCTTTAAACTTCCAATTTGGAAAAACTGTAAATAAATAAAAGACAGAAAGTAATTGAAAAAAGTCCTTGTGGCGAACAATCTGAAAACAACTCAGCTGAAAAAAGTTTTGGTATGTAAACAACCCCTTTAAAAACAACTCTCTGTACCGGATCCTGTAGACCGTTTCCTATCCATGTGCAAACAGTCCTCAGTTTAGAAAGCAGTCATTTTTCTGCACTGTATCAAATGATTTTTCAAAATCCAAATAGATCACATCCACTGCTCTATATATAGTTCTGTACATGTTTCTTTTTTGCCAGTGTCTTGGCTTCTAGGGACATTGACCTAGCATTTGGAATTTTGCTACAGTTGGATCAAAAAAATGTGTAGGCACATTGCCTGCTGGGATCAGTGTAACTTACTGGTGGAAAACCACCTTCCTACTATGCAATGTATAGGTTTTACCAGCAGTGATTTACCTTCAATCCTGCAATTTTGGCCATTTTTAGCCCGCATTGGAGATTTGGTGCAGGTAACAAAACATGCCATCTGCTATAGCCCTAAACTATTAAAATTTGATACATTAGTTGATCCCCTACTGAGCATGCTTCCTAAGCTTTGCTAGTTACCTGTTAGAATTGATACATTTGTTTTTTATATTTCTCTGATGTCAGTCAAATATCTAACAAATAGTTAGACAGCAAACTGGCTTACTGCCCTGCTATTGGGAAAAATGATAGGGATGAAAATTAATATTTTAGAAAAGTAAAATACGGAAAACCAAATGTACTTGCAGAAAGTCCTTATTTCTGCTGTACTGAGCCATATAATTGTTTGTCATAGCTTGAAACACATTTTTTTTTATTCATTGAATATCCATGAATCTGCATTATTTCATGATATGTTGAATAAATCTAAATACCTTTAGAGAAATATTAGAATGTGAATTGATAGGATGGCATTTAATATTGTTCAGGGAGATGTGCACATATGTGTTGTGTTCTAAGACATTCTTATACAAGTCTCTGAATTGTGAAATTTCACATTTTCTGTAGTAGTTATCCATTTGTTTGAACAGAGAATTGCTAAACATGTTTTTTCTTCCTTTGTTCCATTCTTTTTTTTAACACTCAGAGACCTTTGGTAAGTTGGTGATTATATTGCAGACACAGCTGAGACTAGTTTACCTTCCTTAACTAATTCTAACAGCTTTGAAATGCATGCTTTGCATATACTACTAACCAATTTATGGCCAAACAGTAGAAGTAACATAAACTACCTTATAACTAACCTCCTCATTAACAAAAACCTAGTGGATTATAAATATTTATATTAATTTTTATTCCCACCCATATATAATTGTAGAAAAAATTCCTTTAAGAGACATGCAGCATTCTATACCAAACACAAGTGGTGGTTCTTCCAAGTAGCAGCAAGGAATGTCATACTTTCAGATATGAGAAATGGAAATTGCCTATTATTGACAAAGCTCCAAAATATTATCCATGTTTTAAATGGAATCTGGAAAAAAGGAAGTAGCACAGTCTGCTATTTCTTTGCATCGGTACTTGCATTTCCAAGTCGCTGGTGATTGCCATGACAACTCAGCTCCAACAAACAGGCAACATTAGTGAGTAAGAGAGGACCCTTGCTCTCTTGCGAATCCAAGGTTTTATAAGAACCTTATTATAGTGCTTGATGATGAGCATTTTAGGGTTTGGAAATACTTGTAGGTGGATCAGCCTTTAGTGTTTTTAAAAAGGGCAATATACACCTTCAACAAATACTGTAAAGGAAACTTCTGTTAAACCAAATGTTCTACCTGTTTTTATTTGTAAAGCACAAATATATTATTGTTTGGCTTTACCCTCACCTCTACCTGGGAACATAAAGAGCTCCCTCCTATCTCCTAATAACTGCTAGTGTTAGGCTTATATTTAATTATGCAGGGGATTTACTCATGGTAATCTCCTCCCACAATTGTGCTAAACAAAAGCAGTAGGTGAAAATCATTTAATGCAGCATTGTTATTATTATTTAACATGAATGTTTATTGCCCGTTTAATGAACACTTTTTTTCTTTCATGGAAATTTTCCATCAGTGTATGTGATTCTTTAGACAACATTATGACCCTCTTAAGTGCCTTTGTATGCATGGTAAAATTTTTCGTTTGAAGGTTACATATTAATCAGTATAGGATGCAGGTTTCTCAGCTTGATCAGAAACTTGCAGCACATAGGTTTAAAGTGAGACTGCTATTTACCCAAATTCTTGTACTAAACCATCCTCAGAAATGTCAGCCTACATCTGCCAGCTGTTTTTTTGTGTTCTCTTAAGTATGATCCTTACTTTCTCCTCTCTTGCCCCTTTTCTTTAAAATACAATCCTTTACTTTTTTTCTTTCCATTATCTAATATTGTTTTCTTACTTGTAGCCGCCCTTGTCCTGGATTTTATCCAACACTGAACTACTTCTTCTTTCTAGTTAAATTGTTCATGATCTTGTGCCTTTTGTTGTTGGCTTTGTTTAGCTTGTCCCAGGAACTGAAAAGCCAGTTGCTCCTTATTTTTTTAGTTTTTGAGCTGTGTAGACGATGGTGGGTCTATCTAATGCAAAATTTAAAATCATCAAGTTTATTTAAACAGATAAGTGTTATCAATAGGTAATCCAATATAGGTTTCTGTATGTACTATACTTTATATTGTAAATATGTATGACTAAATGTATATAAATATAGATGGATACTAATACCACCATCCTCTATTCAGTCATTCCCATTATTGTTGTCTGTTCTCGCTAGTGGTCAGAACCTATGTTTTTCTTTTATTTTATAGCAGATTCTCCTATATGCCTGTATCTTCTGCAGTTTTACTAGTTTTGTAGTGTATTCACCTATAAGCGTACATTCAGCTTTATTACCAGTTGGCAGATTATTTGCAGTTGGCCAATAATTATGATATATATTTCTGTAGTATAGCTGCTGTCTTTTTGTTGCAAACAGAAGCATTAGATAATAACTCCTAATTCTATAGCTTCTTGCAATGCCTGCTTTATTAACAGCCATATGCTTCTTTTTTTAAACTAGATCCTAACAATAAGTAATTCTTAACCATCATTAACTAGTACTCTAACACAATAACCCTACATTTTTTTTCCAAAATGTTGGAAAAGGTTTCAAGTCATTTACCCTACGACCTGAAAATGGCAATTAACCTTTCCTTCTCCTTTAAGAAAAATGTTAAAGTACATCATTAAACCAACATTTTAGTATACTGAATGAATATCCAACTTCGTGCTGAACAAAAGGAGCATTAATAAGTCCTATGTGTTTGTTTCAAATGTATCATCATTACTTGTTGGTGAAAATGTAACAATATAAAAGTAGGAACATAACTGAATAAATGTCTGAGCAAAAGAATCCAAGGAGAGTATTAGGAGCGTATGACAAGTGCAATGGAAACCAGAACCAATATAGGAGTTTAATAAGAGTTAGAATAACAGTAACTACTAAGCAGCAGCAAGCGACACATCACATTTTCTCAGCTGCTCGATGCATAATATTTATTTTATAAGCAATACCTGATAATTTGCCTGACCACCTCAGCCAGTCAGTAGTATGCATGGTGGAATTTAAAACAGAAGCTTGCTGTTACTAGTAATATTAGTGCCTTTGGCCCGGGGGGTAAGGGTCATATCCACTAAGTATAAATTAACCCTAGCAATGCCCATATGTGTAATGGCCACCTAGACACACACACACACATAAAGGGATGAGGTTTGCAAAATAAAAGTCTTAAGGTGGCCATACACGGGCCAATAAAAGCTGCCGACAGACCAAGTCGGCAGCTTATTGGCCCATGTATGGGGCCCTCCGACGGGCTTTCCTGATGGCTATCTAGGCAAAAGTAGGCCAGATGTCGATTGGACAAGACTAAAAATCCTGTTGAATCGCGGCCGCATCTGTTCGTCGATGCGGTACCGTGTTCCGACTGCCCATTACCCATCGTAAGGATCCATAGCAGCAGTGCTATGTTTAAAGGGTTCAGTTTAGAGTGAAAACACAACTTGCCAGATTTGTCCCATTTAATTCTTTTAATACTGGACAATGGTTCATGGTGGAAGACAAATTAATTAAATCACAAAAAAGCTTTGCAGTGTGTGATCAAAATAGACAAAGAGCTTACCAGTCATTTTATGGGGTCTGGGTGCACATCCGCCAGACCTACAGCTTGAGGAGGGAATTCATGACAGAGAACATTACCGCAGGCATTCAAAGATCTTATGAAAGGACAAATTAAAAGAACTGCAAACTTTATTATAAGTAATACCCTTAAGCGTGCAGTGGTCACTCAATCATAGGGTGAACAAAGCACACATGGTATACAGAATATATACCTACATTGCATAAATTCTTCAGACATGTTCCCTTATTCCATCTTGAATTTAACATTTGTTCACGTATGCATACCTCCCAGCGTTTCAAAAATGGAAAGAGCAACAAAACAAGATCTGGTGCATGTAGCCCAGCAAATTTTGCTTGACTATGCCCATTGTATCGCCACACCCCCTAAATACCATGTCCATTTTACTAAATTTGGCAGGTTATGGAACGTTTGATCACATTTCTGGGAGTTTCAGGGCAATGTTTTATGTTTTATAATAGTTTTGCTAATAAAGATGCATTGCCCTTTAAGCTGCGAGTCTCCAAGAGAAACTGCGGGCTGAGCTGTCAAAATCGGGACTGTCTTGCATTCTTTTAATGTTCTTGATATCTGACCCACACTCTATTTGCCACATTTTATACAGTTAATAAATAACGTTGCTGGAATTACAATTAATATGCTGTGTAATGGGATTGCTCATTCTAGTCAAAGCGTGCACAAAAGATGTAACTACAGACACATAAGCAAAGGTTCAGCACCACACTTGTACTGCATGTTAACCATAAAGAGACCTCTGTGGATGAAATCCTGCTGGGTGCAAGAATGTTACCACGAGTTCTACATTTTCTTTTTGTAAGCCTTCAGCTGTTTTTTACAATGTTTATCAAAGATATTCAAGAAAAAAAGGAAGGTTTTGCATCTCTTGCTCTATTCTGTATTCTCCTTTCCCCTCTTCTCAAATGGATTGCCTGAAATAACAATGTATATTTCGAACTTTGCTATCCACCTTGTACTTATAAAAATGTTAATAAAAACCATTGAAAATAAAGATCTTGAGATCCTCATGTGCTAGAATATATGTAATAAAATGCAAACAAACTAAGAATTAGAAATAAATATACTATTGTACATCTAGCAGCGAGAAAAACCCAATGTGTTACAGGTTTAAATCACGCAGTCTCTTGCTTTTTCCTATTAACTACTGTTATTCTCTGTTAACTTTTCTAAAGTGGTTATGGTGCAATGTCATAAGCTTGTTTTACTTGTTATAATGTAATGTTAAGAAAGGTCTTTGGGAGGACTGAAATATAAGTTTAATCCTTTTGTTTATTTTTGGATGATTTATGATTTTGAACTCTAGCACCTGGGCATATTTTTAAATGAAGTGCAGCCTTACTTGTTGTGTGTGTGTGTATATGTATATATATGTATATATATTGCAAGTTGTGCTTCTGTTTGGCTCTCCTCTCAAAGCAACTCTTAAAAGATCTGAAAACAAAGATTGTTCAGTATAATGGTTTAGGGGAAGGCTACAAAAAGCTATCTCAGAGGTTTAAACTGTCAGTTTCAATTGTAAGGAATGTAATCAGGAAATAGAAGGCTGCAGGCACAGAAAAAAATACAGGAGAGGCAAATGCGGAGGGTTGTGAGAATGGTTACAATCCAAAGATCATCTCCAAAGACCTGCAAGAATATCTTGCTGCAGATGGTGTATCTGTAAATCGCTTTACAATTCATCACGGTTTTCACAAGAACATTTGTATGGCAGGGTAATGAGAAAGAAGCCCTTTCTGCAGTCACGCTACAAACCGTTGCTTTTTATATGCAAAAGCCCATTTAGACAAGCCACAGTCATTTTGAAACAAAGTGCTTTGGACTGATGAGACAAAAATGTAGTTATTTGGTCATAACAAAAAGCGCTTTGCATGGCGTAAGAAGAACACTGCATTCCAAGAAAAACAACTGCTACCTACTGTCAAATTTGATGAAGGTTCCATCATGCTGTGGGGCTGTGTGGCTAGTTCAGGGACTGGGGCCCTTATTAAAGTCGAGGGTCGGATGATTTCAACCCAATGACAACAAATTCTTCAGGATAATATTCAAGCATCAGTCACAAAGTTAGTTAAGCAGGGGTTGGATATTTCAACAAGACAATGACCATTAACACAATTCGAAATCTACAAAGGCATTTATACAGGGGGAGAAGTAAAATATTCTGGAATGGCCGTCACAGTCCCCTAAATTGCATATCATCGAAAATCTATGGGATGATTTGAAGCAGCTGTCCATGCTTGGCAGCCATCAAATTAAACTGAACTGGAGAGATTTTTATGGATGAATGGTCAAACATACCACCATCCAAAATTCAGGCACTCATCAAAGGCTGTAGGAGGCATCTAGAGGCTGTTACATTTGCAAAAGTAGGCTCAACTAAGTATTGATGTAATATCTCTGTTGGGGTGCCCAAATTAATGCACCTGTCTAATTTTGTTATGGTGCATATTTTCTGTTAATCCAATAAACTGTCACTGCTGAAATACTACTGTTTCCATAAGGCATGTTATATATTAAAAGGAAGTTGCTACTTTGAAAGCTCAACCAATGATGTAGACAGAGGATTGCTCTCACAAGACTTAAAGTTAAAGCTAGCCAAAATGTTAACTTTTTTGCTTTAATAAACACGAGAATTTTTGCATTTAAAGGGGACCCAGACATAAATGGCTGTATAATAAAAGTCCATTTCAAATTAAACAAGAAACCCAAATTCTTTTTTTTTAATTAAAGCATTCATAGCTGTTGTAAACTCATTTAAAAATCTCAGCTGTCAATCAAATATTGCCTGCCCCTCCTCTATGCCTTCTCTTCAGAGGAGAGTCAAAAAGAAGCACAACTTGCAATTGGCCACCGTACTGTGAATACTGTACTTTTTCTCATGATTATACACACCTGCCTATGAAGTTCAAGGCTTAACAAGCTAAGCCAACCAATTTGGTGTTGCCAGTAATCAGTAGTGAGGAGTTACATGCATTGAAATTAGCAAAATTACAAGGGTACCCACATTTTTGCACAGCCAGTTTGTTACATTTGATTTTATTTCATACAACTGAATACTGCTTCACTAAAAATCTTTCTTTGTTCAGAGAAAACCCCAGTTCTCCGCTGTTCCTGGGAAATGAAAGACATTCCACTGTTTGTGGTGTGAGTGCAGAAAGTGCTTCTTTCGCATCACCTTGCCATACAGATGTGCAAATTGCACTCAATTGTAGAACGATGTACAGATACACCATCTGCAGCAAAATGTTCTTGCAGGTCTTTGGAGGTGATCTTTAGGTTGTCTGTAACCATTCTCACAATCATTCACATATGCTGCTCCTGTATTTTTCTTGGTCTGCCAGATCTGGGTTTTACAGCAACTGTGTCTGTTGCCTTCCATTTCCTGAATATATTCCTTACAGTTGAAAGTGACAGTTTAACTCTCTGAGATAGCTTTTTGTAGACTTCCCCTAAACCATGATACTGAACAATCTTTTTGAGAGATAGATATTTTGAGAGTTGCTTTGAGGATCCCATGCTGTCACTCTTCAGAGGAGAGTCAAAAAGAAGCACACCTTGCAATTGGCCACCTTACTGTACACCCTGTAACTATTCTCATGATTGGACACACCTGGCTATGAATTTCAAGGTTTACCGAGCTAATCCAACCAATTTGGTGTTGCCAGTAATCAGTATTGAGCAGTTACATGCATTCAAATTAGCAAAATTACAAATTTTTGCACAGCCAGTTTTAACATTTGATTGAATTTCATACAACTGAATACTGCTTCACTAAAAATCTTTGTTCAGAAAACACCCCAGTACTCAGATGTTCATGGGAAATGAAAGACATACCACTGTTATCTTTTTTGTTTAAAGTGGAGTAAATTATTATGCAGGCTGAAAGGGGTTCCCAAAATTTTTCGTATGACTGTATATACTGTATACACACACAAGCAAAAAATTGTTGCATTCTGTGGGTCATCGACAAATTAATAAGAATGGTCATTTAATCACATGCAGAGTCCAACATTTCAGTCACTACAGTACAACTGTTTCATATTCCTTTGTTGAAGAGCCACAGAAAACAATTTTTGCGTGTGTTTTTTTTAATGTATATATGTATAGAATTGTCCAGGACTCAATGTGAAATGCAGTGTTGTTGATACTCAAAGAGAAAATATACGCCTTGCTAACCGCTATAGTAGTTTGCATTATTATTCTTATCCCTAAGAGATTATCCTTAGAAGAGTGAATATATTTTATTGTATCACATCATACCTAGAGGAACCTTTCTCGAACAATTGACATAAGTAAGCATAACTAGTTTAAATACTTTATTATATTTTTTGTTGATTTTTTTGTAGGAAAAAAGCACACTAATAAAATTATGATGCAAATAGACAGATACATTAATTAAAGGCATAGTATACCCCCTTGTTCAACATGATTTCAATAAATAGGTTGATGTATTTTTTACCTCTTAACTATATGGAGAAAGTCCAAACGAAATGTATGGAAGGTTTCAGTTAAAAGGGAAGGTTGATAATTAGAATACCAATTCCTGCCTCTTTTAGTTCAGCATTCACCTTCCAATGAGGCGCAATCCATCATGACTATATATAGGACAAATTTGCTCAGTGCTGTAGGAATCCAAATCATTTCTTCCTACACCAAGACTGTAGCCACACATTAGGCTCCCACTATCTTCCTAAAATTGCACATTACACACTTTACTTGAATACTTTACCTTAAAGGGATCCTGTCATCGGAAAACATGTTTTTTTCAGTTAATAGTGCTAACTCCAGCAGAATTCTGCACTGAAATCTATTTCTGAAAAAAGCAAACAGATTTTTTTATATTCAATTTTGAAATCTGACATGGGGTAGACATTTTGTCAATTTCCCAGCTGCCCCTGGTCATGTGACTTGTGCCTGCACTTTAGGAGAGAAATGCTTTCTGGCAGGCTGCTGTTTTTCCTTCTCAATGTAACTGAAGGAGTCTCATTGGGACATGGGTTTTTACTATTGAGTGTTGTTCTTAGATCTACCAAGTAGCTGTTATCTTGTGTTAGGGAGCTTTATCTGGTTACCTTCCCATTGTTCTTTTGTTTGGCTGCTGGGGGGGGGGGGAAGGGAGGGGGTGATATCACTCCAACTTGCATAGTTACATAGTTAGTTAAATTGGGTTGAAAAAAGACAGTCCATCAAGTTCAACCCCTCCAAATGAAAACCCAGCATCCATACACACACCCCTCCCTACTTTTAATTAAAATTCTATATACCCATACCTATACTAACTATAGAGTTTAGTATCACAATAGCCTTTGATATTATGTCTGTCCAAAAAATCATCCAAGCCATTCTTAAAGGCATTAACTGAATCAGCCATCACAACATCACCCGGCAGTGCATTCCACAACCTCACTGTCCTGACTGTGAAGAACCCTCTACGTTGCTTCAAATGAAAGTTCTTTTCTTCTAGTCTAAAGGGGTGGCCTCTGGTACGGTGATCCACTTTATGGGTAAAAAGGTCCCCTGCCATTTGTCTATAATGTCCTCTAATGTACTTGTAAAGTGTAATCATGTCCCCTCGCAAGCGCCTTTTTTCCAGAGAAAACAACCCCAACCTTGACAGTCTACCCTCATAATTTCTTCCGTCCCTCTAACCAATTTAGTTGCACGTCTCTGCACTCTCTCCAGCTCATTTATATCCCTCTTAAGGACTGGAGTCCAAAACTGAACTGCATACTCCAGATGAGGCCTTACCAGGGACCTATAAAGAGGCATAATTATGTTTTCATCCCTTGAGTTAATGCCCTTTTTTATGCAAGACAGAACTTTATTTGCTTTAGTAGCCACAGAATGACACTGCCCAGAATTAGACAACGTGTTATCTACAAAGACCCCTAGATCCTTTTCATTTAAGGAAACTCCCAACACATTGCCATTTAGTGTATAACATGCATTTATATTATTTTTGCCAAAGTGCATAACCTTGCATTTATCAACATTGAACCTCATTTTCCAGTTTGCTGCCCAGTTTTCCATTTTAGACAAATCACTTTGCAAAGTGGCAGCATCCTGCATGGAACCTATAGTTCTGCACAATTTAGTATCATCTGCAAAAATAGAAACAGTACTTTCAATGCCCACCTCCAGGTCATTAATAAACAAGTTGAAAAGCAAGGGACCTAGTACAGAGCCCTGCGGTACTCCACTAACAACACTGGTCCAATTAGAAAATGTTCCATTTACCACCACTCTTTGTAGTCTATCTTTTAGCCAGTTCTCTATCCAGGTACAAATACTATGTTCCAGGCCAACATTCCTTAATTTAACCAGTAACCTTTTGTGTGGCACTGTATCAAATGCTTTAGCAAAGTCTAAGTAAATCACATCCACTGCCATCCCAGAATCGTGGTCTCTACTTACATTCTCATAAAAAGAAATTAAGTTAGTCTGGCAAGATCTACGCATAAAACCATGCTGGCACAAACTCATAGTATTATTATTTGCTATGAAGTCCAGTATCTTATCCTTTATTAACCCTTCGAAAAGCTTTCCTACCACTGACGTCAGACTAACTGGCCTATAGTTTTGTGGCTGAGAACGGGATCCTTTTTTGAATAGAGGCACCACATTAGCAATTCGCCAGTCTCTCGGCACTATGCCAGATCTCAATGAATCCTGAAAAATTAAGTAAAGAGGTTTGGCAATCACAGAGCTAAGCTCGCTAATTACCCTGGGATGAATACCATCTGGCCCTGGACCTTTGTTAATCTTAACATGTTCAAGTCTCTTTTGAATTTCTTCATGTGTGAACCATGCATCATTAGTTGTATTACTAGAATTGGGACTGTTAAGAAGGAAACCTTCACTTACTGGTTCCTCATTTGTGTAGACAGATGAAAAATATGAGTTCAGAATCTGCGCTTTTATTTTGTTTTCATCAACCAGCTGACCCCCCTCTGATAGTAAGGGTCCCACCCCTTCCTGCTTCATTTTTTTACTATTAACATATTTAAAAAATAATTTTGGATTTTTTTTACTGCTTGCTGCAATATCCTTTTCTATAGCAAATTTAGCTTGCCTTATAGCTTCTTTGCATGATTTATTGGCCTCCTTGTACCTTATAAATGTTTCGGCTGTACCAGCTAACTTGAAAGCCTTAAAAGCACGTCTTTTCTTACCCACCTCAACACCAACGCTTCTATTGAACCAAAAAGGTTTTGCTTTGCAACAATGTTCCTTGCTTACAAGTGGAATATACTGACAAGTATATTTATTAAGCAGCATTTTAAAGACTTCCCATTTTTGTTTGTTGCAGTAAAGAGTGATTGAAGTTTATCAGAGCACAAGTCACATGACTTGGGGCAGCTGGGAAATTGACAATATGTCTAGCCCCATGTCAGATTTCAAAATTGAATATCAAAAAATCTGTTTGCTCTTTTGAGAAATGGATTTCAGTGCAGAATTCAGTGATAGTACTTGCTTCAAAAAAAATTGACATTTTTTCTAAGTCCAAAAAAAATTTTGGACTTCATTTTTTAAGGGTGATAGGCTGAAAAAGATTGTAAATTTTTTTGGGGGTACCCTCCTTCCCGCCCTACATTTCCTAACATATGGCACCTAAACTATACAGTGGGCACATGTATAGGGCAAAATAACAACTCTATTTTATTTTATGAAGGAAGGTTTCCCAGACTTGTGTAATGTATTTGCTGCTACATATACATCCGTTGTACTTTAACTTGGCGCCGTATGCAAATTAGGCATCACTAGCGTAACTTCGAACTGCTGATCGTAACATCGCTAGCGCAACTTTGCAAATGATCGGTAACTTGTGCGTAACTTCGGATCTTCGTGAATTTGCGCAACCCTGGCGAATCTACTCCTGGCGAAGTGCGACGAAGCCAACGCTGGTGCAACTTCGGAGGTAAGTAAATTTGCCACTTAAGGTCTTCCATCTACCACTGGTGGTAGTACCAGATAGTACATATTGCCAAGCCCCACTTAATAATTTGTCTTCCCAATCAACTACCTGCCAAACTCTGGCACCATGAAGATGGCAAATTGTTCAGTTGAAGCAATTTGGGCTACAGAATACCCTATCCACTTTCCTAATACTGGTGATTTAATTATCTACCTTAAAGGGTCCTGTTCAGCTCAAGACAGACGTAGACTTTTCATGATGGGCAAAAAGTAGGTTCAGTGCAAGCCATAATTATGGAACTCATGTTGGGCAAAGGGGTTTACTGTGCCTTTAAAATTATTAGGTAGTACTACTACCACTGTTTTCTCTAAATCATGCACTTTTGCACATTCACCGTTATGATCCTAACTTACATGATATGTAGCATTTCTTAAATGGCACTGAACTTAAGTGTATACCCCATTAAGAACGGTAATCCTCTATGTAGTCTGGCTAGCAAAATTTCCTGGATAATGGTCCTTTTTGGCCGGCTGCCTGAAAGACTATGTGTGATTCCTCACTACTATCACTTCTCTTCTTTGCTTTCATTACAGAAAATACTCCAATACGAGGTAAGGCACAAGTTGACCTATTACTGACCAAGTCTTCTCTCCTTTAGATTCCTGACTATTTTTCTCCTTATATGTTTGTGTTCTATCCTATGGTGGTCTCATTTGTTTTATTTATCTATTTAACTCTGTGCTCAGCCAGTGATACACTGTGCTATGCAGGGTTATGGAAAGGAAAGGTCTAGACCTGGCACAAAATGGCACATGAAGCATGTTTTGGGGATTTTGTTGACCAGATGAATTGTGAGCATCAAAGCTCTCTGAACACGACAGTAATTGCTCATTAGTTGCAATGACCTGGTCACTTCAAATCCAAGTGAATATAAATCAAATGGCAATGTTTTTTGGCCCACCCATGGAGTTATTAATTGCCTAGGTAATAAAACATCATGAATTGCCATGTCATGGCAAAAATCTAAGAGGGTGTGTGTATGTATTCTGTCATAAATATTGTTTGTTTACAAATTATACTTGTAGTATTTGATATTTAAAATAATTTTATAACTTTAAATAACCAGTCACACCTACACTGTTTCAAAAATTTCTGCAGTTTGTGGTATCAAGTGTGGCATGTGTACATTCACTATTTACTTTTTTTTTTACTGATTTAGCTGTTTGCGTACCTGATATTACAATACAGTAAAAAATTCTATATACTAAACTTGTTTTAAAATCATATAAGAGAACAGGCAGATATGTGTTTGTGTATGTGTATATATAAATAAATATATATATGCAAAAAAAAATTATTCGAACATGCTCACTATGAGGTGCATTTAATCTGACATGATATACTTAATTTTTCATACTGCTGTTTTTTTTCTTGTCCGCTACAGTTATATTGTCTGCCGCTAGGTTTGTTTATCATCTTTACCCTGAATTCAAAATCTTCTGTTGGAAATGTCAGATGGCTTCCAGAATTTCTGCTACAAGGGAAAACTATCTAAAATATAAAATGTAGTTTAATTTCCATGCTGTCATGTTTTTTTTTTTTTTGTTTTTGTTTTTACTTTAGGTGCATTACAGATTGAAAACAGTGAAGAGACAGATCAGGGGAAGTATGAATGTGTCGCTACCAACAGTGCCGGAGTTCGCTATTCTTCACCTGCTAATCTTTACGTGAGAGGTAGGAAGTAGCTCAGCTCTGCACGCTGAGTGATGTGAACTGTTACAAGGCTACACCTGCTGCTGCTTGAGTCTGATACTAACCATGAAAATAAACTGTTGGTACAATAAATAATTCATATGTGATCATTAAAGGTCCAGTAGTCGTGTCACTGAAGGAAAAATTATTAACCAATTCTCAACAATAGTCAGTCATACAAAGTATGACCCAATGACAACTATAAAATTCCTACTTTGATCTATAATAAAATAAGAGGTCTTTGGATTGCTTGCATATTTTCTTCCTGATAAGGAGAATTATTCTGTGAATATTTGAAAGAATGCACTCTGCCTCTTATTAAAATTTGCATCCTTGAATGTGTTTACAAATAATTTATCTGTTTTAGTGATGGCCAGACACTTGGGTAAAATATTCATTAGTTGATTTTCTACTTCTTTAATTGGCTTACTTGTTTTCTTACATTGTTTAAGAATTTAATATAAATAGTACACAGTTAAAGAGTTTAATATAAATGTTTAGAAGAAATTCTAGAACAGTTTTACATTGAGTAGTAACTTTATTTCCGGTGGTCTCCCTCTTTAATGTTAGGCTAAATAATATAGATAAAGTTGTTTTGGTTTTTTTACACAATACCTACCTACACAATAATGTGACAGTATGGGCTCAAGAATGGAACTTGGTATTACACTTTACTTACACTTCTGTACAGTTTACTGTCACTGTACAGAAGTTCTGTGACTGAATTTGCATTTGCATTTTGGTTAACAAAGGAAATATAAAGCCATTAGGAACTGGGTGGGAAGAAGTACCAGATCAAAAGGTATTTTTCCAGGAAAAAGATGTGTTATTGTTTAGACATTTAAAGAAATGGATTAGTCACTTTGCAGCTGAAAGCCTGGAGAAGGTCTTTTTTTACTCTCTCTGTGTCTCCCCTATTTTTTCTCTTCTCCTCATGTCATTGTGTTCTGCATCAAACCCCTTAACATCCCTCAGAGCTACGAGAAGGTTGGTGTGTTTTTTTATTTTACGTTCTTACCCACATTTTTACATTCTTAAAACTAAAGAAAAAAGCAAAGAAATCCTTCAGTGAAGGACAGTACATCTGTCTATGGGCTTTGGGGACTGAGATGATATTGCATTGTGAGACCTCTCTATGCATCCTTTGGTAATGTTGCTGGGTTTTTGCACATTTTGTTGTCATGGTTATTGGGTGCTTGGGCACAGAGCCTGATGCATGAAAGAAGAATGTAACTACCTTTGCATGCATTTTTTCTTTGCTGTTTTTTCTTTGCTGTTCTGTGTCCTTTCTTTTGAAAGAGTTTTGTTTTACCTTGATAATCAGCACATTTTTAAAAAGTCTCTGTTCCTGCCCTCTGGTGATAATCAATAGTGTCAGTGTCTGTTTTCTTTACACTAACAAAGAGTATAGATTTCCTAGCCCATTTCATTAAAGATCACTATCATCCATAAACAAAATAATATTTACACCTAAAACAGTGTTTAACTTTGAATTAAAATAATTTACTATATATTTTTCCCAGTCATAGCACACGCGGTGATGCGTTTTCAACAGTCACCCAAAGTTGCCTCACTGAGGCAATTTTGGGCGACTATTGAAAGCGCATCGCTGCGTTTGCATTAGCGCAGGCGATTTTGCGCTGTAGCCTATGGGGAAAAAATGCTGAGGCAGTTCGGGCGAACTGAGGCAATTTTGGGCGACTATTGAAAACGCATCGCCGCGTGTGCATTAGCAAACCTGAAAAAAACGCATAAACACAAAAACAACTTTCTATTTTTGATAGTAACCGTTTTTTTTTTGGCAGCTTGCTGTACTGTCAAAATTTTACATGACCGTATTTTAGCACGCGGCTTCTACATATAAGCCCATCTAATTTTATCATTTGAAATTTGTAATGATTTAAAGCATGCCAACTGAATTTAATATGCACAGAATAATCTATTCATAATCAACACCACAAAGTTGCCTTTTTTGCAGTTTTGATGTTCAGCAAATTATACCTTGCACAACAAATTAAAATATCTCTTTAATTGATTTAAATTTTCCCTAAGATGTTCTTCTCTTAGAAGGTGGGGCTTATATAGCTGTGAAAATGTTATTTGTATTTCCTTATATTTTCTTTTTCTACCCATCATTTTTCATTAAAGATAAGAAAATATGATACTTAGGTTCGGCTATGGTAAATACAAATCCATTCTAGACATAAGTAAGAAATAGCATAGGGCAGGAACACTGAGCTGAAAGATAGAAATTACTTGACTTGCCTGTTTCCTACACCTTTTTGTATTGCCTGTGTGTTTTAGAGCAAATATTAGATTACACCTTTTAACAGTAACTCTGCTTGTTATAGTAAAAGCTTTTAGCTGAAATAGAAAAAAATTATGAATCTTTTAACAGAAAAACAGAAAGTAAAATGGAAAAAAGTGAAATTGGAAATGTATTAAATCATAATTAAATTAATGTTTGGTATGTTACCAGTGAAAGTGCTGGGAACCTCTTTTTGAAGGGGAGGACAGGTGTAAACTAATCTGCACTAGTAATGTAGAGGCTGCACATTTTGGGCTCCCCTCTTTCTTTCCCTCCCTTCTTCATTTTGGAGTAAGACGGAACAACTCCTGTCTCGCCAAAATGGTTTGATAATATCTGCTGTATCCCACCCTGTTTGGAGCCTCGGCTTGCTGATTGTTGGAGTGCAATGACATCATTTTACTCTTTTATGCTTTCAATGCTCACATCAAACTGTTTTTGTTAACTATTTTTTCACTATTGTTTGTTCCCTTTTTCATTCTTATTGTTATTTTTTTTAAATTGTACTTTTTTTTAAAAAAAAATCATCTTTGAGTGGTGCTTGAAAAGTCAGTCATTGTTTCCCTGTAGCTGTTACTATTTTTTATTATTTTTTCTAAATCTTAGTTTATCATGGAAAAAAAATGAACACTCACAGAGCACTTACCTTCCAAAACCTACTTGTCAGTTAATATGATATGTAACTTTACTGCCTTTTTGTTCCTTTCATCTCTGGGATGAAAAAATATTCTCCACTTACTCAAATGCAAAATAGCCCTTAGGATTTGTGTGTGTGCTTTTTCCTGCCTAGTATCAAACTTTCAATTCGTGGAGTGAAGCAGTTACATAGGAGCATATTTACAA
Organism: Xenopus laevis; assembly: GCF_017654675.1. Lineage (NCBI taxonomy): Eukaryota > Metazoa > Chordata > Amphibia > Anura > Pipidae > Xenopus > Xenopus laevis. The sequence continues at coordinate 98,010,129 of NC_054371.1, read as the reverse complement.
AAATGATAAATTTACTTATGGGAAAGCATTTCCAATGTATTTTATGCATAATTAATTTTTAAAAGCTTATGGTTGAACAAATATAGTAATATTAATTGAACATTTTTGTAAAATGTATATTTACTCTAAAGTTATTTGTTGGCATAATATTCAATTGGGAGGGCAAAGTTAACTCAGCAGAAACGAAAAGTAATTTCCATATGTTTGTTACATTTTTATTGTTTTTGTGGTCATTTTTGCAGCTGCATGTGTACTCAGAGTAGAGTATGCTCTCTGGTTTTTTTTTTGGTTTGTGTTAAAATTGTAGTTACAGTTTTCATAGCCGTTAGTGGTAGTTGCAGACGGGCATCCTACCTAAATTGTCCATTTATAAATGTGCTCTGGGAATATTTCTGTCCCATCCTAAATTTTGAGTGCATACAGATGTATACTTCACCCAGTAATTCTCAAAACTAGTTGATTAATTCTGTTATTCGGACTCCGATATATTATATTGGATTTCAGATCTATTCGTATTTTTTTGTTAAAAAATGTAATGTCCAAAACCTGTTGTTGCGATTATTGTCTGGTTTCCATGACAATACAGTGTATATGTCCTATGCTGCTTAGTCTTTTAATGTGTTAGCTCACTATATCTTGCTAGTCAGCTTTTCTCCTATTTTTTTTTCTCTTCACATGCCAGCCCCCATCAGCACTTTTCTTCTTTGTTCTGTCAGCATGATCCTTTTGTTTTCACTTCCCTTTCATTGTGTGTTTGGTGTGCCTGAGGTTTGGGCAGGGCTCTGTGACTCTGTTCTTTAGAAATCTTTTTTAATATTCTGTGTCATGGTGGAGTTAATATTTGAAAGGAATGCTAACAATTTATGATAAAAATATTTTTTTAATGTTTAATTAAGTTCTTAGGGAATGTTCATACTGGAGTCATACTGTAAAGCTGGCCATAGACGCAAAGATTCGATCGTACGAATCAACGTACGATCGGACTTTCCCATCTCCCGACCCTCCACTAACCATTCAGATCAAAGTCTTTACCATTCCGATCAAATAGAACAGATCACCCAATGTTCTGCCCCTGACGGCAATCGTACGATACTTATGTCTGACAACACTAGTGACAGTCTCCCTCTGAAAATCGTACGATCGGCAATACACGCAGAGATATTATCGGCAGCCGACAGAAATTTTCTAACCTGTCCGATCGACCAAACGACCGATCTCCGACGGACGAAAAATGTCGGGACTCTCCACAGATGGTCCGAAAATTGTACGAATCCACGATTCGTACGATCGGATCTTTGCGTCTATGGCCAGCTTTAGGGTCTGGGCACACAGGCAGATTCAGGGAGATTAGTCACCCGGCGACAAATCTCCTCTTCTTCAGGGGCGACTTCGGATAACCAATTGCGCCGAGTTCCATCCCGCCGGCGATTTATATTTTAGCTGACGGGAACAGTAGCGTTCATTGAGGGGGGCGGGCCCTGGTGCATGACGCGCAGCCAGGCCCCGTCCCCCTCCGTACCGCCGCAGTTTCAGCGGCGAACGGACTGCCGGGGGGCCCTGAGGGGGTGCGGGCCCTGGCCCGCTCGCACCCCCTGCTCCCTCGGTAGTTCCGCCACTGGACGGGAAGGCAGGGAAGGCAGTTTGAGGAGATTAGTCACACCGAAGAAGAGGAGATTTGTCACTGGGCGACTAATCTCCCTGAATATTCCTGTGTGCCCCCTGACCCTTAGTTACCATATATGTCTGAATAGATAAGTTTGTAGTTTAATCTCTAGAAAAATACAGATAAAACAATACCTGATTGATTTGAACTAGGCAGTGTGAGTGATAACTCTTTTTGTTGTCCAACATTTGCCTTATAGGCAACATTGTTAATTTAGAAGGTGTCTCCTTCAGATTTGTTTTAAGTCAATTTTGAAAAATTGCTTTATGCTGTAAACCAACTATAGTATAATTAGATTTAATTGTGGCAAACCCTTTTTCTGCTTGTCCTGTATTGCTTTACGAATGTTTCAGAGAACAGAGTCATTGATACTGGGGCTGCCTCAACCCCTTAATCCATTCTAACTCGTGAGGTCTAAAAAGCTGTATCCACCTATCAGCAATGGGGATGCACAGAACATGTCACTGTTTTTTTTCACAGTTTAAAAGTCCATTGCCTTGTTTTATTATGAACAATTTGTTGAATACTCCGTGAGGGTTTTGATGTGATAATGTGTTTATCACATTTAGTCACATCAGCTATAATATAAAGCATTATGGTGGTTTTCCTACCCCAAATATGTTTTTCTATATTCAGTATTAATTTGGGCATCTGCTAGTTGCCCTTATGTTATATTCCTCTACATTTTTCTCTTACTCCCTTTTTGTCTTTCCCCTTTTTATTTCTCAGTTTTTACTTTTTTTCTGTTAATTTTTATTCCTATTCTGCATGATGTTTGTGATTCTGAGAGCTGCATCTATCGATGAAACCGTGTCAGATTATAAGGGCTTTATTAGGGTTTTTACACCCAAAAACCACAAAAATTTCATTAGGATTTCTCATCTTTTTCTTTTCATGCGTGTTGCACTTAATGTAAACGTGGAAATCTTTGGGTAATTTAGCAGTATCTCTGTTATTAGAGGTGTAGAGTAGTATTGTCCCTATATGTATTAGTACACTTAAGATTTCTTCTTTACAGATCATGTCCATGATGTACAGTGACAGCTTAACACTTCCCAGCATTCACTTAGAGGATGGACTGTTCAAGAAATACATTATAAATAATGTGGGAATCGTAGATTAGGCACTGTGAAATAAAGCACTATGTAATTTCTTCCATCTAATGTCAAATGTGTTAAAGATGAGAAATTACTAATAAATTTTTGTGTAATATCTGTGCTGTGATGGGTGTATTCCTCATATATGGAACCCTTTTGCTATGAATTTTTGCTTCATGTCTCTATATATTATATTTTATTGTTTGTGAAGTATTTTCAAGTCCCTTAGTTTATTTTTTTAATATTTGAATTTTTTTTGATAAATTTGTATTACATTTTTTGTTTTTTTCCTTTTTCTTTTTTTCATTATCCTTGTGCATTTTCGCAGTTCGTCGTGTTGCTCCACGATTTTCCATCCTTCCAGTGAGCCATGAGATTATGCCAGGTGGAAATGTTAACATTACATGTGTTGCGGTGGGTTCACCCATGCCATATGTGAAATGGATGGTGGGTGCTGAGGACCTAACACCAGAAGATGACATGCCAGTGGGGCGTAATGTTTTAGAACTCACTAATGTAAAGGAATCTGCTAATTACACTTGTGTTGCAATGTCCAGCCTTGGTGTCATTGAATCTGTAGCACAGATCACAGTAAAATGTAAGTATAACTCCTTGCTTCATGCAAGTCATAAACAGAATGTTGTCAATATAATTTCTTTAACTGTTTTGAATATTTAGTTCATCAGTTATTTAGTGCATTTTTGTGCATCTGAAACACTTTTATCACCTAGAAATTAACTTACCTTTAATTTTTTCATTTTTAGTGGCAGTGTTTTATTTTCTGCATTGCTCTGTATGAGAATTAGATCTAAACTACTTTGGCAGTTACTGTTGATCATCAGGCTACACAGTGCTGCCTGTGAAGAGGTAACATTGTGGTGTAAAAATTTGGTCACCTGGTCATATTTTCATTTTTAGGAGTAAACCTTGATGTGCTCTTTATATACAAACCTGAGCAGTTTACCTTTTCTCCTGAACCAATAATGTGAATGCATATTTTCTTAAAAAAATGGAAAAATTCTAAAGAGTTTAAAAAGAACTAGATCTAATCAATCACTTTGGAATGCGGGTCCTTTGTCTTGTGTTTGCCAATGTTGTTTTATTTTATTCTCTATATATGTGTTGTTCCAGTGGAATAGTTCACATGCACTATCAATATCTTGAAATGCCAGTTATGGTCTCCTGTTTGTTTTGGAGTGTGGGAGAAAACCAAACTATGCTTAAAAAATGCAAAAAGAAAATATATGGTGCCAAATGCTGGACTCCATTACTGCAGCACAGCAGTGCTTGCCACTGTACCACAGTGCTGAAGATTAAATACCTAACAATTCATGTAGCTTTGTGATCACTTGTCGTTTTCCATGTAACCTTCTCGGTTAAGGGGAAAACATTTCTACGGTCCATTATTAGGAATAACATCTCTCCTACTTTACGTTAAACCATGTTCAGAAGTCATGAAGCAGATGCCTGACCTGTTATGGTATAATGACCGTTTATTCATCTATGGATTATGTTCTGTTTATTTTTGCCCACACATTCTCCATAGCCATCATAAAATAATATTGCACTTATGCTTGATGTTTTTCAAAATCCAGTTGCCTTTTTGCAATTCTGGTAAATGTAGGTGATCATTTTGAGTGTTGTTTTTTTTTTTAAAGGTTTTTATTTTGGCATTTTTGTATACACAAAAACAAGAAAACAATAAGGAAAGGAAAGAAGAAAAAAAATAAAGAAACATATCAATATTATGGCAAGTAACATATAGGCATTAAGGATACAAGGTTATACAGAACACATTGTGATAGAAATGTATATATAACATCAGATTCACGGAAAGGCTACCAAGAATAATAAGGTTTGCCTTTTCAGGTTCCTAGACAAGCATGACTACACTTAGAGCTCACACTATGGCTTCAGCCTCTGGGCTAATTTCTAGACAGGGGCCCAGACTGCCTTGAACTTTTGAGGGCATTGTCTGGCCATATATGTCAGTTTCATCACTGGCAGTCTGCTGTTTACTAAGGTAATCCATTCCTTCCTTGTAGGGGGAGCAGGGTTCATCCATCTGATTGCAGTTGTTTTGGTTTTGATACGGGGGCTAGTTCATTCACTAGACCCAGTAGACAGAACTCTGGGGTAAGGGCACCTGGAAGTAGAACTTGATTAGTTATATATTTAATTATATTGGACCAGTATTTGTGTATTGCTGGGCATGTCCACAGCATGTGGAAGAAATTTGCGCCTGGCGCTTGACATTTTGGATAATTCGCTGTAGGATTCCTTCCCATGACTTTGAGTCTTAACGGGATGATATAGGTTCTGTGAATGATCCTAAATTGTACCATTTTGTCTCCAGTGGATTTGGGTCCTATAGCCTAGCTTCACAGGATAACATGTTTGTCTGGACCCTCGCGGAGCCAAACTGGGCCACAGATGCGTGGCGTAATTGGAAGAAGGAGAACATTTCAATATTTTCCTGGTTCAGAGTTGTTCTAAGTTGAGTCAAAGGGAAAACTATCCTCTTATCAACAGGTTTGATAAATGCCTAGCCCCCAGTTTTGGCCAGTAGTGAAAGTCTTGTAGTAAAAGCAAATGGGGATATTTGGAGTTTCTCCACAAAGGGGAGTATGGTAATGGGTGTTGGGTCAAGACAGCAGACACAATTCCTTGTTGGCCCAGCTCCTCAGTGATCGTTTATCCTTTAATGGGGTGCACGACATATCATGTGTTTGCCTTCACATGCATTACAAGAATTTGCAGCACTCCCCAAGGCTTGAGAAACGACCATTGCAGGTCCAAAACGTTGCTTCTGAGCCTTATGTAAGAAAATAAAGGTAACCTAGTAAGTAAGGTTGAAAAGGTGGTTTTATTATTTCTTGGAGTGCTGCAAATTCTTTGGATCAAGCCAGCAGACAGTCTGGTGGCAGCCGCCCACACCTTCTGTGTGGCTGCAAGTACAGGTGGCATTTCAGGGGTGTTTCTGACCTTTCTATAGGGGGTGTTACGCATGGCTTCTAAGGAGCCAGCTAGTATAGCATGGATAATTTTGAGTGTTGTTGATTATTTTCTTATTGTTTCTAACCATCTCTGTTTACTACTCTGTGCTTTCTCAGCTCTTCCTAAAGCACCAGGAACTCCAGTGGTGACAGAAACCACTGCTACCAGCATCACAGTAACCTGGGACTCGGGAAACCCTGACCCTGTGTCCTATTATGTCATAGAATATAAGTCCAAAAGCCAGGATGGACCTTACCAGATAAAAGAGGACATTACTACAACAAGATACAGCATTGGAGGACTTAGTCCCAACTCTGAATATGAAATTTGGGTGTCAGCAGTTAACTCCATTGGTCAGGGGCCCCCAAGTGAACCAGTAGTGACTCGGACTGGAGAGCAAGCACCTGCCAGTGCACCAAGGAATGTCCAAGGCCGAATGCTGAGCTCCACTACCATGGTAATACAGTGGGAGGAGCCAGTTGAGCCAAATGGACAAATTAGGGGTTATCGAGTTTACTATACTATGGAGCCTGATCAACCAGTCAGCAGTTGGCAAAAATACAATGTTGATGATAGCCTTATTACCACTATAGGAAGCTTACTTGAACATGAGACATACACAGTTCGAGTTTTAGCTTTTACCTCAGTTGGTGATGGTCCTCTTTCTGATCCCATTCAAGTGAAAACCCAACAAGGAGGTGAGTGTTTTATTTAGTGCTAACTTTGCACAGTGATATATAAGATTTAAACATAATTTCATTTTAGTCTTACAAAGAGAGTATTTTGAACAATAGTAGTTTTCCCTCTTCAACAACATGGTAACAATGAAGTAAGAAATAATTTTAATAACTGAGAGATTATTCTGCCACTTGATATGACACTAGTTACAATTGCCCTTAAATACTGCTTTCCATTCTCTAGGCCCTATCTTTCTATACAGAGATATTAGTGCAATGACACACAGTGCTGCATATCGCCTGTGATTTGTTGTGACTACAAAACGCCAGAAAACACCCTGCCATAGACAGTACTAAGAATTGCTAAAACACGGAAATCTCGCAATTGCTCAAAAATGCATACAAAGGCATTGATGAAAAAGAATTCTCAGTATTGTCTGTAGCTGGGTATTTTCTGGCATTTTGTAACCATGACAAAATGCTGGCTACCGTGTATCATTACTTGATTACACTCTCTCCCTACTGATCATTAAAAAGGTTTTTCACCTTTGAGTTAACTTTTAGTATGATGTGGAGAGTGATATTCTGAGACAATTTGCGATTGGTTTTCATTTATTATTGTCATTAAAAACCTCAAAAAAAGAATAGAAAGATGAGTAATAAAAAGTAGCAATAACAATACATTTGTAGCTTTACAGAGCATTTGGAAGCTGGGCAGAGTCCGAAGAAGAAGGTAAATAATTCAAAAACTATAAAAAAAGAAAAAGTGGAGGCCAATTGAAGAGTTGCTCCACATATTTGTTCAAGGTCTCTCTTTATTTATAGCTGCAAAGAAATGCTTCCTTGTACAATAAATTACAAGATAATAATTTGCTAAAATATGTTCCTTGTTGCAAAATGTTTAAATGTAGTGTTTAAACCAATTCACTCTGTTTACTTTAAAATGGACATGGGTACAATCATAGGGGCATATTTATTAAGGGTCGAATTTCGAAGTAGAAAAAACTTCAAAATTCGACCATCGAATTCGAAGTTTTTTCAGCAAATTTGGCAATCCTGCAGTCGAATAAAAATGATTTAAAAACGATTTAATCCTTCGAATCAAACAATTCGAAGGATTTCAGCAATCGATCGAACGATTTTTATTCGATGTATAAAGACTAAGAAAATGGTCCCCATAGGCTAACATAGCACTTCGGCAGGTTTAACTTGGCAAAGTATTTAAGTAAAAGTTTGAAGTCAAAAGTTTTTTTTAAAGAGACAGTACTTTGATTATCGAATGGTCGAATATTCGAAGATTTTTACTTCGAATCAAAATCGAAGTAAATTCAAAGTCGTAGTATCCTATTCGATGGTCGAAGTATCCAAAAAATTACTTTGAATTTCTAATATTTTTACTCTGAAAATTCCCTCTAATTCACTTTGACCCTTAGTAAATCTGCCCCATAGAGTGTGCTACTGTATGTCACAGATGACTGGGGAAAATCTGCCCAACCACTTCATGCTGATTACCAAGTACCTGCTCTAGCTCCTGCCTTTGTGTGTTTAGTATATGCATGGCCTTATTGTATACTTAGGGGGAAGATTTATCAAGGGTTTATCTTTTTTTATTCAAATTTTGAAGATATGGGAGTTCAAAAAAAAAACTCCCATGACTTCGAAATGTGACCCTTGATAAATCTGCCCCTTAGCCCCTTATTTAACTGTAGATTTTTTTGTAGTTTTTTTAATGGTTCTGTACTACTTTAGGAACATACACCAGCAAGCACAAACATTTAGTTGATCTGCCAAGAATGAGGGAATAAAAAAGTTTATTATTTATTGTTGAGGAGAACCATAAAGAGAGGATTTACAAATTAAAATTCTGCCCCAACATGGTCTTAACACTGAAAGAGATTTAAAATGGTTTCTTTAAAGTTAATTATTTTTGCTATGTTTAATTAATGTCACAACTGTCAGTTTCTCTGCATTGGATAAATGCCTGAAACCGCCCATGTTCGCTAACATTCAATTTAATGGCAACTGCCCGTCACTGCTAGTACAGGTGGTTACTGGCTAAAATATAGAATACATTTTTACATCATTGCCAAAAGGTAAGAAAGCCTGCATTCGAAAGAAATAGTCACAGTATTGGCTTTTAGTTATTCATTGAGCAAAAAAAAAAAAATTAATATACATGGCTATAGAACTGCTTAAAAATGGCAATTCAGTACAGAAGGGAATAGAGCTACCTTGATTACACTTATTTTGAGAAGGGATTCAGTGCAGCTGTTACCAAAATGGGTGGTAACCTTGTTGGTTGTGCATCATGTGACTTTTTAATATTGGGTTTTGATTAGAAAAATGTTGATACCATAGATGCAACCAACAGCTGTTTAACCCAATATCATGGAGATTATTTCCCTTTTAAACAATAATGGTGTCAGCATTGTTAATGAGGGTATGTGTTAAGTGCTGGGGACAGTGCTTTTTTCCTATATTCGTGTTCCTGTGTAGAGTCATGAAAGTAAGTGGAATTGGAATGTGGACTTGGAATGTTCTTAAAGGAGAAGGAAAGTCGTTCAGCACTTGGGGGTGCCAAATGTTAGGCACCCCCAAGTGAATGTATTTACTTACCAGAAACCGCAGGCTGGTGCTCCTATCAGTAGAAAACGGCACCAGCCCATGAGTTATTCCAACGAGCACCACGGACCACTCCTCTTCCAGCTTCTTCTTTCTTCGCTTCTGCGCATGTGCATTAGAGTGAAAAGCTGAACTTTAACTAAAAGTCGGCTTTTTCTTTCTACTGCGCATGCGTCTGTCCCAGGAAATCTGAAGAAAGAAGAGGCCGGAAGAGGAGTGATCCGTGGTGCTTGCTGGAATGACTCCGTGCCAGTGCAGTTTTCTGCTGATAGGAGCACCGCCCGGGGTTTCAGGTAAGTAAATACATTCACTTGGGTGTGCCTAACATTTGGCATCCCCAAGTGCTAAACGACTTTCCTTCTCCTTTAAAACGAAGTTGCAAAATGGATTTTGAATTTTGAATGAATTTTGAATGGAGATTGAGTTTTTTAAGAGATCTGAGAGAATCTTTGTGTTATATATATCAGCATGGTATGTGCTGTCTCACATGGTATCTCACAACTCTTTAGTCCCAGGTCAGCCTATGAATTTCAGAGCTGAAGCTAAATCGGAGACCAGCGTCGGCCTTACCTGGAGCCCTCCACGTCAAGACAGCATTGTAAAGTATGAGCTTATCTACAAAGAAGCTGAGCGAGGGAATGAGGTAAATGTCACATGCTTTAAAGAATCTATATGCAATTGTGTTTATTTTTAAACAGTGTGCAGAAATCAAACTGGAATATATACAGATCATAGTGTGAGGTCGGCTTCCTATATGTTACATGGAACACCCCCGCACAGCTGCTCTCTTACCTTCATATCCACACATTGACTTCTCTAACGGTCTCTATTAATTTGCCTTTCCTTCTAATAAACTCTCCTGTCCAAAATGAATACTGTAGTTTGGCTTGTACACTGCAGCTGCCAATCAATCCGCCAGTGTCTTGACTAGCTTTCTCCACCTTTCAGAATAAAATTTGAACTACCCCCCACTGCCCCAATCCACATCTCTCAACTTATCTTCATGATTTATTTTTTTAGAGCCAGCATTTATGCAGTGCTTTACATTCTTTTATAATAAATAAAAGGGGCCTTAAAGTAAAAGGTTACACATCTTCTACATACAACTTCTGATTTTGCCCATTTCCACACCCTATATCTCATAACTGTTCTTATTTTATGTTGTAATCTCTTTTGGGCCAAACTGGGCACACTTTGTGCCCAGTTATTGGTATTGGTTATTGGTATCTGTATTGTATTTGTATGTTCAGTGCATACACCTGTTTATTTGTTGGTTCTTTATAAATATTATACTTTACATGATAATAACTATAAACAGGTTTTTATGTATTAACATTATGAAAAATATGCAGGATCAACCAGGCTCGGACTGGGCCGGACCCTATACTGCAGATCCTCACCCTATGCTGCTTCTGTTCTTCCTTCCACACGCGTGGAGGGGGGCCCTGAAACTGCAGCCCCGGGCCCCCCAGTCTGACCCTGGGATCAACGATTAAAACTTTTGATTTACTGCTAGTGAGCAGTAACTTAGACACACACACGAGTAAAATTTATGTTTATTTAACCTTGTATGATGTTAATTAATACAACAGCCAGTACAGAACACACAGGCTCCTAAAGTTTTGGTGTGACCTTTAGGTTCCCAAATTCTTGGCACTCATTGAAGAGTCGCTCTTTAAATGTTAAAGGGATCCTGTCATCGGAAAACATGATTTTTTCAAAACGCATCAGTTAATAGTGCTACTCCAGCAGAATTCTGCACTGAAATCCATTTCTCAAAAGAGCAAACAGATTTTTTTATATTCAATTTTGAAATCTGACATGGGGCTAGACATTTTGTCAATTTCCCAGCTGCCCCCAGTCATGTGACTTGTGCCTGCACTTTAGGAGAGAAATGCTCTCTGGCAGGCTGCTGTTTTTCCTTCTCAATGTAACTGAATGTGTCTCAGTGAGACATGGGTTTTTACTATTGAGTGCTGTTCTTAGATCTACCAGGCAGCAGTTATCTTGTGTTAGGGAATTTTATTTAAAATTATTCAGAATTATATCAATCAGATAAACAATCAAGAACAAATCAAAGCATTCAAATGGAAATTAAATACTTTCCCACGTCTTTTTGTAAGATTCATAATATTGATCCCTGGTTTTAATAAAGACAATGTCTCTGCAAATGGTTTCAGTCACTGTTTCAATTGAAAGGCACAATTGGCTGGTAGTCATCTTACATCTCATATGCCACAAGTGGTAGCGTATAACAGCAATCATTATATATAGGATTGTTCTGTCCTTGTTGGCAGCCCTTTGATTTTCTACCACTCCATAGGAGAACTCTGAGAAGTTTAGATTTCTAATCAGATCCATATTAAGGTGATTTGCCACGCTCTCTCTCAAGGAACAAGACACTGAACACTCTATAAGAAAATGTTCTTGTGACTCCTCAACACCGCACCCCCATGGACACTCTCTGTCCACAAGTATTTCATGTTGCCTCTTAAAAACAGTTTTCCTTGTAGTGAAAGCCATATGTCATTTTGTTTCCCCAGTTATGTCCCAATATTTCTTGGGCATCCTCTTGCTCATTAAAAATGTAATACTTTCTTCTAACAATGGACAATCTTTGACACCAACTGGGGAAACAAAATGAAGATTTTCCAATATAATATTTTTCTTTGTTTTGTTCTCAGATCTTCTGAACTAATACTCCATTTTTTCAATGTTTTTACTGCCTGCCGCAGTAAAAGTGGGTAAAAGGCCTCCTCTTATCCTTACCTCTTTCACTCTGCTGCCGAGTAACCAATCCTTGATAAAAGGCAATGCCCAGTCTCTAACATTGGCTTCCCACAGAGATTCTTTGCCTTGCACCACCCCTCCAAAGTTAAACTTCAGAAAGATGGTGCAAAAAAAAAAAAACCACAGGACATGGCATTTCCAACCCTCCCCGTTTCTTCTGCAGGAAAGTGATCCCCCTTTTTACTGGGTTGAGCCTGTTCCCCCAAAGCATTTGGAAGAACAGGCTCTGGATTCTGGCATAGAGAGATACTGGCAATAAAAACACATGAGAGACAAAAAGAAACACCGGAATCAGGAAAGTCTTGATAATGTCAATTCTTTCTCTATAGGTCAGCCTCCATGCCTTCCATCGCTGAACTTTTGCCAAACCAGCATTCCGTTTTTCTTCCCAATTTGCCTTCACTAGATCTCCCTTCCCAAATTTAATCCCCAAGATCTTAACTAAACCTGGGGCCACTGGAAATTTATCAAGCTTAAAGCTTGGTTCCTTGTCTAAGACCCAAACAGCTTCCAACTTTTCCTGGTTTATCTGAGACCCTGAAGCCTCAGAGTAGCTTCTGATGTGCTCCAAAACCTTTCCCTCCTCCTTAGGTTTTGATATTACCAGAGTAACATTGTCACAACCGGCACCCAATACCAGAACAAGTGCCAAGCACCCTGGTCTCGGCTCGGCTTCACCAGTAGTGTGACCACCGTTGGGCTTCGGGAGGAGCCCTCAGCTTACTTGGGTGCCACCTGGACTTAACGAGAGGTGCAAGGCGAGATGTTCTGGCTGGCAAAGGGGCACGGCTGTTAGCAGAGTCTTTTGGGCCGAAGGTCACAGTACAAATGGAGCAGGCAAGAGAATCATCAGACAGGCAGGGTCAAGGCAGGCAGATATCAAGAATCGTCAGGCAGGCTAGGGTCAAACCGGGTTGTCAATCAAGGGGTTAAGCAGGAAGAGTTGTCGTAAGCAGGCAAGGTCAGGATCCAGAAGGCAGAATAGTCAAAATAGCCAGGCAGAGGTCAAAACAGGAATCAAACAGGTTCAGAACGAAGCAGACAAAATAGCACAAGGCTCAGAAGCACCAGGAATACAATCCTATCAAGGGCAATGATCTGCAAGCCAAAATCTCCTTTTATACATTTGAATTTCGTGCCAATGCAAGCCTCTGCGCGCTGACGCCATCACGCCAGCGCGACCGCGTCTATAAAGAAGACGAGACGCGGGCGGGCGTGCGCGCCTTAAGGAGAAGGAGCAGGACAGAGAGAGGAGTGGCGGGCGTCCCCGCCGCACCCCTAGACCACCAGGGTGAGATTTTATTACAAACATCATCCACATAGGCTATAGACTTAAAGGATCCAACCAGAGGAAAAGGGACCCCCCCCAAGCCCACTATCCTGCAGTCTCCTCAGGAAAGGGTCTAGAGAAAAATCATACAGGAGTGGACTCAGAGGACATCCCTGTCTCACACCAGCTTTCACCAAAAAATCTTCACCTTTCCAATCATTAATCAGTGGGAAGCTCTTTGCCCCCTCATACAGAACTTTAATCCATTCTACAAATTCTTCCGGAAAGCCGTATCTGTGCAAAACAGCAACTCATGATTGACTCTATCAAATGCCTTTGCCTGATCTAGAGATAGAAAGTATTTTCCCCACTGCCAAGCTTTACACCTCTCCAGTGCTTCCCTTAGTGACAGAACAGCCCCAAAGATGTTCCTACCTTCTACTGAACAGAACTGAGAATCAGAAAGAAAAGACCCAGTTACCTCACCCAACCTCTGTGCAAGCACCCTTGCCAGAATCTTCCTATCACAATTGAGAAAGGCAATTGGCCTCCAATTTCCAATGTGCCTCAAATCCTTCCCCTTCGATATCAGAACTAGAGAGGAAGTACTGCATAGATGGTGAGAGATGTTTTTCTAACAGGCAGGCATTAAAGACTTGGGCTAACACTGGGGCCAGATCTTCCTTGAAGGTAACATAAAACTCAGCTGTTAACCCATCTGGTCCAGGAGCCTTCTTTTTCTGCTGTTTATCTATTGCCTGCCTCACTTCCTCCTCCGTTATCTCTGACATCAAAGGGAAAAAATCTAAATTAACAGTGTTCGATACTGGGGCTATCTTTAGGCAATCATGAATCGTTTCCAAAACTTTTTTTTTGTAAAGATCAGCATAGTAAGCCCCTATAACCTCCAGGATTCCCTCCCTAGATTCTAAATTACCCTATTGGTCATAAAGACTCTCAACCCGCTTCTTCTTAACATTCTTCTTACAGTTCTGGCAAGGGTCCGGGGAGCACAAGGCTCCATAGTCCCTCTCCAGAACCAGGGACTCAAGCCAGTTGTACTGCTGCTGTCTTAACAAATACTTAAAGGGATACTGTCATGGGAAAAAAAATTTTTTTCAAAATGAATCAGTTAATAGTGCTGCTCCAGCAGAATTCTGCACTGAAATTCATTTCTCAAAAGAGCAAACAGATTTTTTTATAATCAATTTTGAAATCTGACATGGGGCTAGACATATTGTCAATTTCCCAGCTGCCCCAAGTCATGTGACTTGTGCTCTGATAAACTTCAATCACTCTTTACTGCTGTACTGCAACTTGGAGTGATATCACCCCCCTCCCTCATACTGTGAGGACGGAGGTTGTGTGAGCTCTGTGAAGTGTGCTTATCCCCAGGCCCTTGCGGGTCTGGGGGGTTACTTTATATAGATTTTCCCCTTTATCTTTTTTTTTTTTTTTTTTAAACCACATCCCCCTCATTGATTTTTGACTCTTTTTTATTTTTTTCCACCTTGTTTTTTTCCCTCCTTTTCTCATGATGAGAAAGAAGGGAGCTGTGGCCCCTGCAAGTGTGCAGAGAACCTGGCTGGGTTATGGGAGAAGGGCAGCTGAAGCCAGCATGGCAGTATCTGAGGAGCGTGCAGCAAGGAGAACCTGCAAGTCTAAGGCAGCAAAAAGCCACTTGAGGAAAGGAAGTGGTGCTTCCTCTAGCAGTGATGCAGAGGAGAACTGTGATGGCCGACCGGATCCAGGTGCTGATGCAGGAGGAGCTACGGGGAGCTGTGGCACTACTGTGGAGGCTATGGAGTTGGAAGCGAAAATGTTGGCTGAGAGTGGTCACAGGGAGTCATGTGACCTGGAAATGGCTGCTGGTGCAGAGAGTGCTGCAGGTGCTGTTGCAGGCAGGGTGGCTGAATGTGCCTTACAAGGCTGTGATGATCCAAAGACTCCCATGCAAAGCTGGGGCCCACCATGGTGGTGAGTGAGGACTTGTTTGCAGCTGAGGGGGATGTTGGGGACTTACCTTTAGGGGAGGATTTGACTGCGGGGAAACCTGCTGTGTTTAAATCTGATTTTCCCTCCTCTGATAAAGGGATTGTGGATACAGCTAAGCCTGTATCTGGAGAGACTGGAGCTAAAGACTCTAATGTGGCCAGTGGCAGTCTGACTATTGAATATGATTCCATCATTAAAGGGTTAAATGAACTGAAATGTTTAGAGACTAAGCATTGCACTCTGGCTAAGGGCATTGATTTGCTCATTAGGGACCTGAAACTTCTGAAAGGACAGAGAAGGACTGACACTATCAGGGAACTGACCTACCTGAATAAGGAATTGGAGGAGACTGAGGCTCATATTAAATCTGTTCTGACTGTGTTGGAGCCATGGAAAGAACTGTATGATAGCAAAAAAACGGTTTGATGAGATTAAGAGGGGAGGAGGGGATGTGGCTGTGCTGAGATCCACAAAAGTTTCTCAACTGCTAAAAGAAAATGCACCTGTGGGTTCTGATGGGTCTCCTGCTGTTCCTAATACTACTAATATTTCTGTTGTGTTGGGTCAGAATCAGAACATTCTGTTGCAGAAAGAAATTGTTTCTGTGCAGCCCTCAGGTATGCATACTAATGAGCAGCCCACCAGCACGCATGCTAATGAGCAGCTTTGCACTGTCTGTGCAAATGTGCAGCCTGCAGCTGTGTGTGCAAATGTACAACCCGCAAGTGTGAGTGCTAATGTGCAGCCTGCAAAGGTGAATGGTAAAGTTCAGCCTGCAAATGTGAGAAGTAAGATGCAGCCTGCAAATGTAAAGCCTATAGGTCTGAATGCAAAAGCTTCAAGTGTGAATAAGGTGCAGCCTGGGGGTGTGAGTGCAAATGAGAAACCTACAAATGTCAGTGCAAATGTGCAGCAGGTTGGGGCCAATGCTAAGGGCTCCAGTGAAAATGTTGGGACAGGGGGCAGTGTGTGGGGAAAGAAAAAAATGTTTGATTCTGTGCAAAGTAATGAAGAGGAGGAAGAATGTGGTGAAAATAAAGTGGGTTGGTGAGAGGGAGGACTTCCCCGGTAGGAGATTTGTTGCCAGAAATCTTATTAAACAAATTCTTGGTTTTATCCCAGAGGATATGCGCTGTTCAGCTTTACTGACACTGAGTTTGATTTAAGTTTTAAGCTGCCCCTGGGGTTGGAGGAATTTTGGAGGCGCTATAACTTGAAAAAGGGAGCTAAAGAGTGGCAAAATTTTAAAGTAATACCCGTCTCCAAACCCGAATTAAAGAATGTGACAATTATAATAAAAAATGAGTCTGTACACCCTGAGGACATTCTGATCTGGTTACGCAGGCAGTGCACTATGTTATCCCCCCTTGTAAAAATATACGATGTAGAGGATTTTTGGGTGGGTGGTTATAAGGTGCAGGTGAAATTAAACACAGAGGGCTACTCACAGAAACACCTGCCAACCTCTTTCTTTATTGGTAAAGATAGGGGTGTGTGCTACTATATTGGGCAGCCCAGGCTGTGTTTCAAATGTGGAGCCAGAACTCACCTAGCAGGAAAATGCAGCATGAAGAAATGTGCATTCTGTGGTGAAACTGGGCATATTAGCAAAGATTGTGTCAATCAGATCAGGTGCAATTTGTGTTTAAAAACAGGTCATGCCTACAGGAATTGCCCCAAAGCCTGGTGTAATGTTAAGAAATCTTGTCCTAATTTGGAGGAGCAAATGAGGGAAGAGATGACATAAAGTGTGCCAGTCATTCAGGAAAAGGGGGGTGCTCAGGTGGAAAGTGACCGAAATCCCCCCCAAGAAACTTCTGTTTCAGGTGAAGGTGGTGGCTCAGAGGAAGAAGAGGGATGGGAAACTGTGAAAGAGGGGAGCAGGAAGAAACTGTAAAAAGAAAGAACATTGTGGGCAAAATGGTTTTCAAAGACCAAAATAGATTTACGGTGCTGGGAGGTGGATGCTGGGGTGAGATGGTTGAAGAGACAGAGGATCTGGATTGGATAGAGGAGGAAAGAGAAAAGAGAAAAAGCAAGGTACAAGATACCGATACCAGTAGAAAAAAAGAGTAAAAAAGATGTGGATGACATCTTTAGACTTAGAGTGGGAGTCTTTAGATGAGGGAGAGTCCATGGAAACAGGGGAGGATTTGAATCTGGGCCCCAGGGTGCAGGTCAAGAGAACAGGTGATAAGAGTCATGTTGTCCTGGAAAAAAAACTAAAAAATGGATCTGTCCCTTGATTTCCTTACAGTTAACACCTGTAGTATCAAAAGTAGAAAGTGCCGTTTTTTGGCGTATGAATACTTTAAGCAATGTGATGCAGATATAATCTTTATCCAGGAGACAAGGCTCTCATCCTTACAGGATATTCGAGAGGCAAAAAGGGAATGGAGGGAAGGGCTTTCTTTCTGGTCCATGGGTACAGAGCCAGCGGGGGGTATTGGGGTTCTGTTCAAGGGTAACAAGCATTTTGTAATAAAGAAAGTAGTTGATGTCCTGTTTGATAGATGCATGGTACTAGATGTTTTATTTGAGGGACAGATGCAACGGCTCATTAATATATATGGGCCTCATACAATCGCAGAAAGAAAGTCCCTCTTGTTAGATGTCAAACAGTTCCTATTCACATCTATGCCAGTCATTTTTGCTGGCGATTTCAACCAGGTGTTATGTGATAAGGACAAAACAGGGACAATCAATAAATATGAGTGCCTGTTTTTTAAGAACTTCATAGAAGAGGCAGGGTTGGTGGATTTGGCCACATTTGGTGGGAGGCAGAGTCAGTACACCTATAGATGTGGTCCCAGAGGTAGTCGGATTGACTTAATTCTTGTTTAAATAAATGAGACTTTTTCCAATTTTAAGGAGGTGGTGGTAGAATTTTCAGACCATTTAGGTTTATCCTTTCACTATGGTGCAGTGGGAAGCTCAAGCTCTGGTAAGGGGCTTTGGAGACTAGGGAAAGAGTTGTTGGAAGAGGATGATGTGAAGACAGGTTTTAGGGAATTTTTGTGAGGATTCAAATATCTAAGATAGAGTTTTATGATTCTGTTGTGGATTGGTGGGATACAGCTAAGGATACTTTCTGGAGCTTTTTCAGAACTGCCTCTTTTAAGAAAGGGAGGGCTAAAGAGAAAGAGAGCTGGTCTCTAAGAAGGAAACTTGAAATCTGTATTTCGGATGGGGAGGTGGGAGAAAAAGTTTTGTTTTATTTCTTTAGCTGTTGGGAGTGTGGGCTTCTTCCAGTGTTTTGCTAATAAACTTCTGCTGGCTAGTAGTAGTTGAATGGTTGCCCTTTTTTCGTTTTTGTCCATTCTCTGCGTAAAGTGACCCAATAAGACCATTTCTGGTGATAGTATATAACACTTGCCTCTACCACTTAAAGCCACGTTGACAACTTGGTATACGGTTAAGGCTAACCGGCATCTAAGCAACCCACTTTCGATGCTGGCGCCCATATCCATTTTCAGCGAGGTGATACCGGATCTGTACTTACAGTCGTGGCTACACCATGGCATCACAAAGATTGGGGACCTCTATGACCACAATGGATTAAAACTCTTTTCCAACCTGACAACGCAATATGGATTACCGGACGCCCAACTGTATACATTTCTTCGGTTACAACCGACTTAAGTACTTGTTGAGCCAGTACAACAGGCTAAAGTCCCTGGTTCTGGAGAGGGACTATGGAACTTCATGTTCCCCGGACACTTACCAGAACTGTAAGGAGACGGTTAAGAGGAAGCGGGTTGGGGGCCTTTACAACCTTCAGGGAGAATTGGATGTTTCTAGGGAGGGTATCCTGGAGGTTGTGGGGTCCTACTACTTTACAAAGAAAGGGTTTTGGATAAGGGTAAGATTCAAGCTTTCCTGGAGGCAACCCCAGTTTCAAACGCTGACAATTTGGACTTTTCCCCTTTGGTGTCCAAGATAACAGAGGAGGAAGTACTGCAAGTGATTGAGAAACAGCAGAAAAGGAGGGCCCCTGGGCCAGATGCTTTCACTGCACATTTTACAGCACGTTTAAGGAGGAGTTGGTTCCGGTTCTTACTGAAGTCTTTAATGACTGTCTGGCAAAGGGGCGCCTTCCTACATCTATGCAGTCCTCCTCTCTGGTTCTGATATCAAAGGAGAAGGATTCGAGGTGCATTGAGAATTGGAGGCCGATTGCCCTTCTCAATTGTGATAGGAAGATTCTGGCTAGGATTCTCTCACAAAGGCTGGGTGAGGTGGCTGGGTTTCTTCTTTCTAGTTCTCCGTTTTGTTCACTGGAGGGAAGGGACATTTTTGGTGCTGTTCTTTCTCGCAGGGAAGCATTGGAGAGGTGCAAGGCTTGGCAGTGGGGCAAATACTTTCTCTCTTTAGACCAAGCGAAAGCCTTTGATAAAGTCAATCACAAGTATCTATGGGCTGCTTTGCAAAGATACTGCATTCTGGATGAATTCATTAGATGCCTTAGAATTTTGTACAGCGGGGCAAAGAGCTTCCCATTGATTAATGGTTGGAAAGGTGAGGACTTTTTGGTGAGAGCTGGCGTGAGGCAGGGATGTTCTCTGAGTCCACTTCTGTATGTTTTCTCGTTAGACCAATTCTTGAGGAGACTGCAGGATTGTGGGCTTGGGGGTGTTTTGTTTCCGTTGGGTCGATCCTTTAAGTCCATAGCCTACGCAGACGATGTCACTCTGGTAATATCAAAACCTGAGGAGGAGGGAAAGGTTTTGGAGTGCATCAGAAGTTACTCTGATGCCTCAGGGTCTCAGATCAACCAGGAAAAGTCGGAAGCTTTTTGGACTCTAGACGGTGAACCAAGCTTTAGGCTTGAGAAATTCCCAGTGGCCCCATGTTTAGTTAGAATTCTGGGCATTAAATTTGGTAAGGGAGACCTCGCTAAGGCAAATTGGGAAGACAAACTGAATGCTGGTCTAGCAAAAGTTCAGCGGTGGAAATCATGGAAGCTGACCTATAGAGAAAGGATTGACATTATTAAGACTGTCCTAGTTCCTCTTTTTCTCTTTGTTTCTTATGTCTTTTTGTTGCCAGAATCTCTCTATGCCCGGATCCAGAGCTTGTTCTTCCAAATGCTTTGGGGGAATAGGCTCAATCCGGTAAAAAGGGGGATCACTTTCCTACAGAAGAAGAGGGGAGGCTTGGACATGCCATGTCCAGTGGTTTTCTTCTGCACCATCTTTCTGAAGTTTAACTTTGGAGGGGTGGTGCAGAGGAGAGAGTCTCTGTGGGAAATCAGTGTTAGAGACTGGGCATCACCTTTTATTACAGATTGGCTGCTCGGTGGCAGGGTGAAAGAGGTCCGGATAAGAGGAGGCTGCACCCCATCTTATCTACGGCAAGCTGTTAAAATACTTAAGAAATGGAATATTAATGCAGGAGACATGCAGTCCCTTCACAGAAAAATCATTTATTGGAAAGTGCTGGATCTTCATTTTATTTCACCTATTTGTGTCAAAGACTGCCCAGAGAAAATATTAGAGGAAAGTATTCGCTTCCTCACAAGTAAAAGGTTACCCAGAAAGTTCTGGGACATTTCTTGGCTGTCCCTACAAGGCAAACTTTTTGTGAGAGGTAATCTCAGATATTTCAGTATTGCTGATAGAGAATGCCCATGGGGGTGTGGGGTGGAGGAGACACAACAGCACTTTCTCATAGAATGCCCAACATCATCCTCTTTAAGGGAAAGTGTGGCGAGGTGTTTGGATCTGACTGTGTTAAAAAGTCTTTAGTTTTCGTATGGAGTGGTGGAGGGAAACAGGGCGGCAGGGAAAGACAGGCTCACATTGTACATAATAATTGCAGTATTGAGGTACCATCAGTCAACTCCACCTGTCAGTAGCAAATGATACAAATGCAATCTGTCGGGACATTGTATATATCAAAACCAAAGAAATTGCTTTTACTGATATAAACAAAAGAATGTGGGATGGTATTCGTTTTTCTTTTTGTTTAAATTTAATGTTTGATATTTGATTTGAATTGTAAATATCTGTGTTGTAATTGGATTTGTTATCATTGTATTCTTTGAATATTTTAAATAAAATTTCCTAACACAAGATAACAGCTGCCTGGTAGATCTAAGAACAGCACTCAATAGTAAAAACCCATGTCCCATGACACATTCAGTTACATTGAGAAGGAAAAACAACAGCCTGCCAGAAAGCATTTCTCTCCTAAAGTGCAGGCACAAGTCACATGACCAGGGGCAGCTGGGAAATTGACAAAATGTCTAGCCCTATGTCAGATTTCAAAATTGAATATAAAAAATCTGTTTGCTGTTTTGAGAAATGGATTTCAGTGCAGAATTCTGCTGGAGCAGCACTATTAACTGGTTCATTTTGGAAAAAAATGTTTTTCCCATGACAGTATCCCTTTAAGTCAGTCTAAATTTTCACGCCCCTCCCCTTTCGAAATACAGACTTCAAGTTTCCTTCTCAAGGACTGGGTCTCCTTCTCTCTAGCCCTCCCCTTTTTAAACGAGGCAGACGCGAAAAAGGTTCGGAAAGTATCCTTAGCCGAGTCCCACCATTCTGCAACAGTATCATAAAAATCAATTTTTGACTTTTGAGCTTCAAACAAATTCCTAAAAAGTATTTTAGTCTCTTCATCTTCAAGTATTCCTTTACCTAGTCTCGATAACCCTTTACCAAAATTTACATTTCTGTCTATCCCATAGCGAAAAAATAGACCTAGATGATCAGAACATTCTACCACCCATTCTTTAAAGTCAGAAAACTTGTCACCTTTTTTAACAAAGATAAAATCTATTCTGCTTCTTCTTGGGCCACACCCTTTCCTTCCATTAAAGGTTGCTATGTCCTCTAATCCTGCATCTTCTATTAACCGCTTGAAAAACAAGATTTCGTATTTATTAATCTTTCCTGTTCTATTGCTTTCTCCTAGAACTTGATTAAAGTCTCCTGCTAAAATTACTGGTATTGTTGTGTAAAGGAAAGGCTTTATGTCGCTTAATAAAGACCTCCTATCAGAAATTACCTGGGGTCCGTACACATTGAGTCTCATTAAATGCCCATCTACAGTAATATCCAATAATAAACACCTTCCTATCTGTATATCAACAACTTTTTTAATGACAAAATGTCTATTGCCTTTAAAGAGGATGCCCACTCCCCCGCTGATTCATTAGCTATAGACCAGAGGCCACCCCTTTAGACTAGAAGAAAAGAACTTTCATTTGAAGCAACGTAGGGGGTTCTTCACAGTCAGGACAGTGAGGTTGTGGAATGCACTGCCGGGTGATGTTGTGATGGCTGATTCAGTTAATGCCTTTAAGAATGGCTTGGATGATTTTTTGGACAGACATAATATCAAAGGCTATTGTGATACTAAGCTCTATAGTTAGTATAGGTATGGGTATATAGAATTTAATTAAAAGTAGAGAGGGGTGTATGTATGGATGCTGGGTTTTCATTTGGAGGGGTTGAACTTGATGGACTTTGTCTTTTTTCAACCCAATTTAACTATATGTAACTATAACTATATGTAACTATATGAATAGTAGAGGACTGAAATGAAAGATGAGGAATAAAAATTAGCAATAACAAAACATTTGTAGCCTTACAGAGCATTCACTTTTTAGAAGGGGGTCAGCTGCAAAAATTACAAAAAATAAATAATGTATACTAATTGAAAAGTTGCTTAGAATTGGCCATTCTATAACATACTAAAAGTTACCTTAAAGGTGAACCACCCCTTTAAGTCTACTAGAAAATCATGAAAACATTATAGGACCAGTAACACCAATTATTTTAATACTCATTTCCCCCCAAAATAGCTATAATGATAGGTAAGGCTTACTCCCGCTTGGCATTTTTCAAGTCCTGAGCTTGAATTTGACTTTTTTTTTTTTTTTTTTAAAGTGTTTATTTATGCATTTTAACTTTACAACAAGAGTAAAGACAGTAAAAGTGAACCATCACAATAAGCATCTCTCAACAATACAGAAGTGCATACGCTAAGTAATCTGTAGCGGTAATTAACAGGTTTAGCCCAGTGGGTGGGATAGGAAGTTTCAGGGGCTTAAGGGCCCACTAAGGTCCCTGCAGATGGGGGGGGAGCAGATGTTGAATTTGACTTTTAAAGTGCACCATAGGAGAAAGGCAAAAAGGCGATGGCAGCTTGAAGTCCTCTGTGCACTGAACTGGAAGTCAGCTTGATACTGATAACCTAAATGCACCTAAGCTTTTTTTTTCAGTGTCTACAGCTTAGGGGGGTTATTTCTCAAAGGTTGAGTTTTAGAGTAATGTGAATTTTTTTAAAATCTTAAATTTGATTTTATTAACAATTCAAATGGTAGGCTTCTGAAAAAATCAAAAATTCGATTGAATAGTCCCCACCTGAAAACTGGAATCTAATATGAATCTAATTTTTTAATCGAGTTTTGCTCTTGAAAAAAAAAAATACTCAACTTTTGCACGTAAAAATTATTTTGACAAACAAAATTTTATGTCTCCCATTGGAGTCTATGGGGCTTTATTTTCGAAGCGAAACTCAGCAAAAATTTGACTCATCACTGCTATTAACATCTTCAAATAGTTTAAGGGACCTCTTCATTGACTTCTACATGAGGATTTAGATGGAGAATAGTTGAATTAGAACCCTTTTCAGGGTAAAGGTGTGTTAACCCCCAAAAAAATTAAAAAATTCGAACTTTAGTAAATCTGCCCCTAGATGTATGTGTAAGGCCAAAGGCCTCAGAGGTAGTGAGGACCAAGGGAGGAGGTAGCAAAAGTCCAAGTTCGCGGTACAAATAGGGATGAGACGAGAGAATGGTCAAACAGGCAATAATATCAGTCCAGGCAGAAGAGGTTCGAAGTCGATGAATCAGGCAAGAAACACACCCAGGAATAGCAAGCTAAAACCTATAATTGGGCACTGATGACTTCCCAGAGTTCCTTCTTATAGGCCCAGGTTTGGCGCCAATTTTGGACGCATCGGCGTCATAACGTGTGCGCGGACGCGCTGACGTCAGCGACCGACGCGCGACGTGTGCGACCGGCGCCGATTATTGACGCCGACGCCCATTCCGTCGCCGGCGACCAATCAGAGTGCGGGAAGAGGTGGGCGTCATCCGGCTGCGTCCGCGAGGAACCAGGGAGCCACCATCTTGGACGCCATCTTGGTCACCATTTTGGAATCCTGACTCAGACTCCATTACAGTACCCCCCTCCCTAGGGGGGGCCTCAGGACCACCTGGGTTAGAAGGAAACTGCCGATGAAATTTTTGGACCAGGAGAGGAGCATGGACATCTGCACTTCTTACCCAAGAGCACTCCTCAGGGCCGAACCCCTTCCATTCAATGAGGTATTGTAGGGTGCCCCTCGAAATTCGGGAGTCCAGGATTCTTTTTACCTCGAATTCTTGATGACCGTCCACCAAGACAGGAGCTGAGGAGGAAGAAGAAGAAGAAGAAGTACCTGCAGGTTTGAGCAAGGAGACATGGAAGGCGTTTGGAATCCGCATTTCTGAGGGAAGTTGTAAACGGACAGCCACCGGATTGATGATCTCAGAGATGGAGAAAGGACCAATAAACTTGGGACCAAGTTTCGGAGAGGGGATTTTGAGACGAATGTTCCGGGTGGATAGCCAAACCTTGTCACCAGGTGCATACAGAGGGGAAGGAATTCTTCTTTGATCCGCGAATCTTTTCTGGACCAAGGAACTTTTCTCCAGATTGACAACCATGGCGTGCCAGATGGCCGACATGTGGGCAGCTTGGTCATTGGCGGCAGGGACATTGGTGAGTAATAAGTCCTGAGGAAAAGCCAAAGGGTTAAGACCATACATACAGAAGAAAGGGGATTTTTCAGAAGACACGTGTAAGGCATTGTTATGTGCGAATTCAGCCCATGGAAGCAGATCCGCCCAGTCGTCTTGGCACAAAGATACATGGCATCGAAGAAACTGTTCAAGGGCCTGGTTAACCCTCTCTGCTGCTCCATTAGATTGTGGGTGGTATGAAGAAGAAAATTGAAGAGAAACACCCAGGGCTTTACACAGGGACCTCCAAAACTTGGAAACAAATTGCGAACCACGGTCAGAGACAATTTTGGCAGGGAAACCATGGAGGCGGAAAATGTGTTAAATAAATAATGAAGAAAGTTCAGGAGCCGAGGGGAGTTTTCGAAGAGGAGTGAAATGTGCGACTTTACTGAATCTGTCAATTACTACCCAAATAACAGTGTAACCAGAGGAGTTAGGGAGATCCACGATGAAGTCCATAGATAGGTGAGTCCATGGACGAGAAGGAATGGGTAGTGGTAAGAGTAACCCCTTGGGAGGGGAACGTCCAGACTTGGATATGGCACATACAGAGCAAGAAGAAACAAAGTCTTTTCACAATTCACGATTTCCAACATCATAATTTTGTTCAGAAGAGGAAAATTTCTTAGAGAAGAAAGCGCAAGGATGTAGTTTTCCATCAGTGGACGCTCTTTGGGACAAAATTGCTCCTGCACCGACATCTGAGGCATCAACTTCAATGAAGAATGGCTGGAATGGTTCAGGGTGTCTGAGAATGGGGGCAGAAGAAAAAGAAGTTTTAAGATCCTTGAATGCTTCCAAAGCTGAGGGTGGCCAATGCTGAGGCTTACCCCCTTTTCGGATAAGCGAGAGAATGGGAGCAATTTTGGAAGAAAACCCCTTGATAAATTGTCTGTAATAATTAGCAAAGCCAATAAATCTTTGGATAGCTTTGGTACTGGTGGGGAGAGGCCAGTCCTGGATAGCA
This sequence comes from Xenopus laevis, assembly GCF_017654675.1. Taxonomy (NCBI): domain Eukaryota; kingdom Metazoa; phylum Chordata; class Amphibia; order Anura; family Pipidae; genus Xenopus; species Xenopus laevis. The sequence goes on along the minus strand of NC_054371.1, from coordinate 97,984,249 downwards.
GAGATCTTGGCAGGATCCATTCTGAAACCCTGTTGAGAAATTATGTAACCAAGGAAAGAGATGGACGATACTTCAAAGGAACACTTCTCCAACTTGGCAAATAGGTTATTTCTCCGCAAACGGGAAAGGACCTCTTGGACTTGAAGACGATGCTCAGCAAGGTTCCTGGAAAAAATAAGGATATCGTCCAAGTACACCACTACATATTGGCCCAGTAAATCCCTGAAAATGTCATTTACAAATTCTTGGAAGACCGCGGGGGCGTTACAGAGACCAAATGGCATTACAAGATATTCATAATGCCCGTCACGGGTGTTGAATGCGGTCTTCCATTCATCTCCCTCTCTGACCCGGATTAAATTATAAGCCCCACGAAGATCCAACTTGGTAAAAAGACAAGCCCCTTTGAGTTGGTCGAACAGTTCGGAGAGGAGAGGAAGAGGATAACGGTTTTTAATTGTGATTTTATTTAACCCTCTATAATCAATGCAGGGCCGCAAACCTCCATCTTTTTTCTCTACAAAGAAGAAGCCGGCTCCAGCCGGGGAAGAGGAAGGACAAATAAAGCCCCTTTGTAGATTCTCTTGAATGTATTCCTTCATGGCACAGGTTTCAGAAGGAGAAAGCGGATAGGTGCGACCCCTGGGGGGCATGGTTCCAGGAAGAAGTTCGATGGGGCAATCATAGGGACGATGGGGAGGCAGGACTTCGGCAGACTTTTTATTGAAGACATCAGAGAAGGCTTGATAAACCAAGGGCAAAGAAGAATTAGAAGACACAGATGAAAGTTTAATGATGGATTTGGTGGGTAAACAATGTTGTTGGCAGAAGGAACTCCATCGGGAGATCTGAGACGAAGCCCAGTCAATTACTGGGTTATGAATATTCAACCAGGGCAAACCAAGTACAATGGGAGTAGAAGGACAATCGATCAAGAGAAAGGACAGTCTTTCAAGGTGCATGGATCCCACAATAACGGAAAGTTCATCGGTGGAGTGGGAAATTGTAGCAGAGGATAATGGACGATCATCGATCGCCAGAGCACGAAGAGGAACAGCCAGAGATCGCAGGGGAATGGAGTGGTTTTCAGCGAAGACTTTATCCATGAAATTCCCAGCTGCACCGGAATCAAGGAAAGCTTCAGAAGAAATCGTCTGGGTTCCAAAACGAATCTGCACAGGAAGGAGGAAGCGTTGAGCAGAAGAATGGGGAGAAGGACCAATTCCACCCAGGTAAGTCTCCCCAGTCTTACCTAGGTGTTGGCGTTTCCCGGCTTCACTGGGCACTCGTAGGCGAAGTGGGATTTTCCGCCACAATAGAGGCAAAGTCCAGCAGCCCTTCTCCGAAGCTTTTCCTGTTCGGCCAGACGAGCCCGTCCAATCTGCATCGGTTCTTCCGAAGGCAGGGAAGAAGAAGCAGGAGCCGCAGGATTTGGAGAAGACAAGGTGGAAGCCGGATTGGGAAGGAAGGGTCTTTGGAAACGAGGAGCCAGAGTAGGTTGGAACCTGTGGAATCTCTTGGTTGGGGAGCGCTCTCTGTCGAGTTCAGCTTGAAACTCCCTCTGCCGAGTATCTACCTTTATGGCCAGGGCGACTAGATCTTCCCAACGGGATGGAATTTCCCTGGACACCAGATCAGTCTTTATGCGTATCGCCAGACCGTTGTAAAAGGCAGCGTGATACCCGTCATTATTCCACGACGTCTCTGCAACCAGGGTACGGAATTCAATGGCGTACTCCGAGACCGAGCGAGTTCCCTGTTGAAGATGGAACAGGCGTGCGGAGGAAGCAGTGGCACGACCCGGAGCATCAAAGACCACTCGTAGTTCACGAACTAAAGCTCTGGCATTATCGATAATGGGATCCTCCTTCTCCCATAGAGGTGAAGCCCACTCCAATGCCTTTCCTTGCAGACGGGAGAAAATGAAGCCAACCTTGGCACGTTCAGAAACGAATTGACTGGGTGAGAGTGCAAAGTGGACCTCGCACTGGTTGATAAACCCACGGCAAGCTGCAGGGTCACCACTGTAGAGTGGAGGAGCTGGAATGCGGGGCTCGGAGACGTGAAGTGGGGTCACAGGTACAGGTGCCGGAACAGGATCAGCGGGGGTTAGAGCCGACAACTTGGCAAGTATTGTTTCTAGAGCCTGACCAAAATGAGACTGCTGTACCTCATAGGACTGCATCCGGGAAGCCAGACCACGAAGCGCTCCACCGACATCAGGCGGCGCTGGATTCTCCTCCGAAGGGTCCATGGCCCAATTATAATGTAAGGCCAAAGGCCTCAGAGGTAGTGAGGACCAAGGGAGGAGGTAGCAAAAGTCCAAGTTCGCGGTACAAATAGGGATGAGACGAGAGAATGGTCAAACAGGCAATAATATCAGTCCAGGCAGAAGAGGTTCGAAGTCGATGAATCAAGCAAGAGGTCGGTACACAAAATAGACAAGAATATCACAAGAAACACACCCAGGAATAGCAAGCTAAAACCTATAATTGGGCACTGATGACTTCCCAGAGTTCCTTCTTATAGGCCCAGGTTTGGCGCCAATTTTGGACGCATCGGCGTCATAACGTGTGCGCGGACGCGCTGACGTCAGCGACCGACGCGCGACGTGTGCGGCCGGCGCCGATTATTGACGCCGACGCCCATTCCGTCGCCGGCGACCAATCAGAGTGCGGGAAGAGGTTGGCGTCATCCGGCTGCGTCCGCGAGGAACCAGGGAGCCACCATCTTGGACGCCATCTTGGTCACCATTTTGGAATCCTGACTCAGACTCCATTACAGTATGTTGCTATTCCTTTGGGGGTAATGATGTGAGCATACAGTTACATAGTAACATAGTAAGTAAGGTTGAAAAAAAGACACACGTCCATCAAGTTCAACCTTTTAGTTTATTTATTTATTTTTTTATCTGCTTAACTGCTAGTTGATCCAGAGGAAGGCAAAAAACCCATCTGAAGCCTCTCCAATTTGCCTCAGATGGGAAAAAAATCCTTCCTGACTCCAAAATGGCAATTGGACTAGTCCCTGGATCAACTTGTACTATGAGCTATCTCCCATAACCCTGTATTCCCTCACTTGCTAAAAAGCAATCCAACCCCTTCTTAAAGCTATCTAATGTATCAGCCTGTACAACTGATTCAGGGAGAGAATTCCACATCTTCACAGCCCTTCCAAATATTTAGGCGGAACCTCTTTTCTTCTAATCAGAATGGGTGACCTTGTGTCAGACCTACTGGTAAATAAAGCATTATTATATTATATGATCCCCTTATATATTTATACATAGTTATCATATCACCCCTTAATCGCCTCTTCTCCAGCGTGAACATCCCCAATTTGGCCAGTCTTTCCTCATAGCTAAGATTTTCCACACCTTTCACCAGCTTAGTTGCCCTTCTCTGTACCCTCTCTAATACAATAATGTCCTGTTTGAATGATGGAGACCAAAACTGTATGGCATATTCTAGATGGGGCCTTACAAGTACTCCATACAGTGGAAGAATGACCCCCTCCTCCCGTGACTTTATGCCCCCTTTTAATACAGCTCAAGACCTTATTTGCCCTTGATGCTCCTGACTGGCATTGCTTGCTACAGCCAAGTTTATCATCTACAAGGACTCCAAGGTCCCTTTCCATAATGGATTTGCCTAGTGCAGTCCCATTAAGGGTATAAGTGGCTTGGATATTCTTACATCCCAGGTGTATGACTTTACATTTATCAACATTGAATCTCATTTGCTACTTAGCTGCCCAGATTGCCAGTTTGTCAAGATCGTGTTGCAAGGATGCCACATCCTGGATGGAATCAATTGGACTGGATAGTTTTGTGTCATCTGCAAACACTGATACATTAATTACAACACCCTCCCCTAAGTCATTAATGAACAAGTTAAATAAAAGTGGACCCAATACCGAGCCCTGAGGGACCCCACTAAGAACCTTACTCCAAGTAGAGAATGTGCCATTAACAACCACTCTCTGTACCCGATCCTGTAGACAGTTTCCTATCCATGTGTAAACGACTTCATTAAGCCCAACAGACCTTAGTTTAGAAAGCAGATGTTTGTGGGGCACAGTATCAAATGCTTTGGCAAAATCCAAATAGATCACATCTACTGCCCCCCCCCCCACTGTCCAGCATCTTTCTTACCTCATCATAAAAAGCAATCAAATTTGTCTGACATGACCTATCCTTCATAAAGTCATGCTGATTGCTGCTCATAATGCCATTGACTAGGACAAAATTTTGAATGTGATTCCTTAACAAGCCTTCAAATAATTTGCCCACCACAGATGTCAAATGTACTGGCCTATAATTGCAAGGCTGAGATCGTAATCTCTTTTTAAATATTGGAATAACATCATCTTTTCTCCAATCGATAGGCACCATACCAGATGAAATTGAATCAGAGAAAATCAGAAATAGGGGCTGGTCTTAAACTGAACTAAGCTCACTTAGAACCCGGGGGTGTATGCCATCAGGCCCTGGAGCCTTGTTTACATTAATTTTTATTAAAGCTTTATGAATCATATCCTGAGTCAGCCACTGAATAGATTGAGCTGAGCCATTAGTGCAGCTATAAAGTGAGCCTAGGAACTCAGACTCCTCTATTGTATACACTGATGAAAAGAACTGATTTAGCACATTTGCCTTTTCTGTATCTGTTACAACCATACTGGTACCGTTATTTAATGGAGCAACACTCTCAACCTGCATCTTTTTACTATAAATATATTTAAAAAACTTTTTAGGGTTAGTTTTCACCTCCACCGCAATTAACTCTTCATTTCCTTTCTTTGCCTTCCGGATTGCTGATTTACAACATTTATAACAGTGTTTTTATATTCATTAATGCAGCTTCTGTCCCAACAGATTTGTAGTTTTTAAATGCTTTTCTCTTCTTTCCTATTAACTTCTTTACTTCTGTATTAAGCCACATAGTATGATTCTTAGAGCTTCTATATTTACTCCTTAAGGGAATAAATTGAGAACAGTAATGATTTAATATCATTTTAAATGAAAACCATTTCTGTTCTGTGTTTTTAGCTGTAAACTTAATGCCCCAATCAATGCTCTGTAGGGCAGCCCTCAAAGCACTAAAATTAGCTTTTCCAAAATTCATGGTTTTTGTTGCCCTGGTATATATTTGTTTTTTGCACCAGACATTAAATGATATACCATTATGGTCACTATGTTGATAAATGCAAGGTTATGCACTTTGGCAAAAATAATATAAATGCAAGTTATACACTAAATGGCAATACACTAAATGGCAGTGTGTTGGGAGTTTCGTTAAATGAGAAGGATCTAGGGGTCTTTGTAGATAACACGTTGTCTAATTCTGGGCAGTGTCATTCTGTGGCTACTAAAGCAAATAAAGTTCTGTCTTGCATAAAAAAGGGCATTAACTTAAGGTATGAAAACATAATTATGCCTCTTTATAAGTCCCTGGTAAGGCCTCATCTGGAGTATGCAGTGCAGTTTTGGACTCCAGTCCTTAAGAGGGATATAAATGAGCTGGAGAGAGTGCAGAGACGTGCAACTAAATTGGTTAGAGGGATGGAAGATTTAAATTATGAGGGTAGACTGTCAAGGTTGGGGTTGTTTTCTCTGGAAAAAAGGCGCTTGCGAGGGGACATGATTACACTTTACAAGTACATTAGAGGACATTATAGACAAATAGCAGGGGACCTTTTTACCCATAAAGTGGATCACTGTACCAGAGGCCACCCCTTTAGACTAGAAGAAAAGAACTTTCATTTGAAGCAATGTAGGGAGTTCTTCACAGTCAGGACAGTGAGGTTGTGGAATGCATTGCCGGGTGATGATGTGATGGCTGATTCAGTTAATGCCTTTAAGAATGGCTTGGATGATTTTTTGGACAGACATAATATCAAAGGCTATTGTGATACTAAGCTCTATAGTTAGTATAGGTATGGGTATATAGAATTTAATTAAAAGTAGGGAGGGGTGTGTGTATGGATGCTGGGTTTTCATTTGGAGGGATTGAACTTGATGGACTTTGTCTTTTTTCAACCCAATTTAATGGGTTTAATGTAAATTTAACTATGTAACTATTACCCAGGGGTTCAATGACTTGCACATTTGCTATAAGTTCTGGGTCATTTGAGATCACTAGATCCAGAATAGCATTTTTTCTGGTAGGCTACTCAACAACCTGTGCCATAAAATTGTCATGCAACAAGTTTATAAACTTATTCCCATTAACTGATCTGGCAGTACTGTTGCTCCAGTCAATATCTGGGTAATTAAAATCCCCCATTATCATTACTTTACCCAAACTAGCAGCCGTTTCTATTTGCATCAGTAGCTTAGCCTCTTCCTCGTCACTTACATTAGGGGGTCTATAGCATACGCCTACAATTAATTTGCTGGACTCTTTACAATTGGTCAAGAACTCCACACATAAGACTGTCCACTCGTTCCACCACATATCGAACCTTAGCACCAGGCAAGTAGCAGACTGTTCGGCATATAGGGGCCTTACGACTTACGATTACCCTATCCACCTTTCTAATAATTGAATCCCCTATAACTAAAACCTGCCTTTCCTTCCTTGCACTCCCCCCACCACCCATATTAGAACCACTGTCTCCCAGGGTGCTCTGAGAATCAGTCTGCTCCATACATGCCAGTTCAGAGTTTTCCTCCCCAGCATCTTCAGCCAAAAATGCGAATTTGCGGTTTTGGACAAGCTGTGGACCAGCCCCCCTACCCTTCTGTCCCCTACTTCCCCTCCTGACTGTTACAAATCTTCCTCCCTCATTAGCCTCCACTGCCCCTTCTCCTCCCCCCACTCCACTAGCCCCTGCCAGTGGTTGCTCTGCGAGCCTCCTTTTCTCCCCCTCATTGTATCCCTGCATCCAAAAGTGTCTACTCACTGGGGTAACATACTTTTCTTTCTCTAGATCGCAATTACTGATCTCTCGTTTAGTTTTTTATACATATGCTTTCCCACAGGGACATATAATTTACACCTGTAATGGTGCAAGTGGCAAAATGTTGTAACTTGATCGCATAACCCTTTGAGGGGTGATTAACGCTTTCATCTTTAATGATGCTGTTACTGCACCCACAAGACAAACAGGGGAATGTTCCTACTCTTGGATTACCGAAAAACGTTGGTTGTCTTATTTTGGGTTGTAACATCTGCTTTTGTCAGTATATCCCCTAAATTACAAGAGCTCTTATATGAACATAATGGTATATCTTCAAAAGTCTTGCCAAACTCCTCATCCTTTTGTAATATCTCCCAATGACTGTGGATTATACCTGTAATGGGATTAGAATTAGCATTATACGTAGAAATATATGGGACTCTGTTATTACCCTTACTTGGAATTTTGTTGGTAAGTAACTCCTCCCACTTTAAGGACATGACCTTGTTTTTTTTTGTGACTCCACTAGGGTCTCATTGTAGCCCCTTTGAATAAAATATTGTGCCATTTCATTCAACCTGATATTGCATAAATCATCTTCTGAGACAATTCTCCTTACATCTTTGGAAAAAAATGAAAATAATTCCTTGTTAGAACAAATCTCAATAACTCAAGCAAAAATATCCAAATTTTTGTCTCATACCCATATTGGTATAAGGCTTCCTCTATGTACATGATCCCTTTCCTATGGGGTATGCATGTGTAAAGTGATTGCATGTCCACTGTACATAGGAAGGTACATGTATCGATATTAGTCATTTTTTCTAACTTCAGCAAAATACTGTAGTATCCTTAAGACAACATTTAACATCCGCTACTAATGGTTGTAGGAACCGATCAACATATACACTTAAGGTTTGCAATAGGGAGTTGGTACAAGACACAATAGGACGTCCTGGGGGGATTATGTAAGTTCTTTTACTCTCACTTTCCTCTGTGTGATCTCGGTTAGTCACTTCCTCTGTGCCCGAGTATTCCTCTTTGTCAATGATGATTTGGCTGGAAGTTGGCCGGTGTTGGTCCTGATTTGTCTGCTTTGGAGTTGTGGTTGTTGGTGTGGATTGCCGGGGACGTCTTCCGGGTGTGCACCTAAAAAACGATCCTCACGTTCCACTTGCGCCTGGTTCCATCTGCTGTGGTTCCTAGATGGCGCCCACTGTTCCGTCTCAAACTCAGTAGACTGGGAAGTGACGTCACTGGTGTGCATTCCACTGCGTCCCTGCCTGCCAGGTCTCCCTCGTCTTTGTTTCCTCTCCTCCTGCCAATTGTAGACTCGTCTGTGGGAATAATCCTCAGTGTCTCTGTGGTACTTCCTCAATTTAACCTGCAGGATATCGCTTCTGAGTTTATCCAAACTCACTGTGAGCTGCGAGTAAGGTAAGGTAATCTTCCTGCTTGATGCTTTCTCTTAATTCATTCTGCACATTGCAGATTTCTGCAGATATGCGTTGTATTTCAGTTTGCAGATATTGAATTGTAAGGTAGATGAGATCCAAGCTTGCTTTATTTAAAGGAGAAGGAAAGGCAAAATTAGAAAACTATCCCAAAATGTTGCCAATTACCCCCTGTCCTGAAACGCTGGGTTAGATTATCTCTGTGTGCCTTTTAAAAGCTCTGCTCACATTCCAAACTTATCAACATTTCAATAACTTTGAGGGCGCCATGTTCTTAACCCTATATGTCACTTCCCCATTAAAATTACAGTATATCCTTACTGTCTTCCCTGTGCTTGTAACATTGTTGGTTAAACACACAAATAAATGCAATACTGATTACAGACCTCAGTCAGACAAAACACGCAGCCTTTCCTCCCCCTTCCTCCCCTGTTCGCAACACTATCTTGTAAGTGGAGTGGGAGTTTAGAACAGCATTACATCTCTATGGTAACAGAAGCTCTCTCGCTCGGCGTACAAGTGTTGTGAACAGGGGGGAAAGGCTGCGTGTTTTGTCTGACTGAGGTCTGTAATCAGTATTGCATTTATTTGTGTGTTTAACCAACGATGTTACAAGCACAATATTTAAATAGGTTGTTAGAACGGACCAAGCATAGATAGTGATGACGTTTGGGTGTCATGTGACTTGAATATCTTCGTTGCACAGGGAAATTTATCTGCGCATGCCCAGGGCACAGGAATGGTTGTGCGCATGTGCATGCCCTGAGATGGGGATTTTTATTAAGAGACTGGCGCGATATGCTTTCAATCTACTTGGCAATAATTTGGAATTCGATTTCAGATTAATTTCAAAAGGAAACTAAGATGGAGATAAGCTTCTGGTAAGCAGATCTTAACATACTGTACATACATAGCTGTATTTGTATTTTGACTTTAGTTCTCCTTTAAGATACATTTTCATTTCTCTAAGTACTCACTTACCTTTGAGTAATGCAGGTTGATTCTTTATACGCAGGCCTCTTGGGATACATTCCACCTTGGCATATTCTATCAGTGCAATTTTATGCATTTGTAGACTGACATGTTTCTTACTCAAATCCTTACTCAGATGGATCTTGTCTTCTGTACTTCTCAGGGTTCTTAAGTCTGTTATATCTGCCGATGCTGTTGATAGAATTCGCCTCCTTTCTTCCTCTGTTATAGAAAACGTGATGGCCTTTTCTTTAGTAAGAGATGAGATCTCCTCAAAGGACATAATTCTGTCCAAGCTGTATACTCTTGCAGCAGTTTTAGCACAATTGCTGAAGTGTGTGCCATCTGACTTTTTATGCTTTATGGAATACTGGAACCGAGTTAAGCAACAAGGTTTCTGGATAGAGCACCACAATACGGTAGCTGCAGCCTTTTGAACTATTGTATGTTGCAGGATCCAAAGCATACCACATCATCTATAAAACATGGTGGAGACAGTGTGATGGCTTGGGTGTGCATTGCTGCCAGTGCCACTGGGACACTAGTGTTTATCGATAATGTGACACAGGACAGAAGCAGCCGAATGTATTCTGAGGTATTCACAGACGTACTGTCTGCTCAAATCCAGCTACAGTAAATGCAGTCAAATTGGGATACATTTCATAATACAGATGGACAATGACCCAAAACATACAGCCAAAGCAACTTAGGAGTTTATTAAAGCAAAGAAGTGGAAAATTCTTGAATGGACAAGTCAGTCACCTGATCTGAACCCAATTGAGCATGCATTTCACTTGTTGAAGACTAAACTTCAGACAGAAAGGCCATCTGACTTTTTATGCTTTATGGAATACTGGAACCGAGTTAAGCAACAAGGTTTCTGGATAGAGCACCACAATACGGTAGCTGCAGCCTTTTGAACTATTGTATGTTGCAGGATCCAAAGCATACCACATCATCTATAAAACATGGTGGAGACAGTGTGATGGCTTGGGTGTGCATTGCTGCCAGTGCCACTGGGACACTAGTGATTATCGATAATGTGACACAGGACAGAAGCAGCCGAATGTATTCTGAGGTATTCACAGACGTACTGTCTGCTCAAATCCAGCTACAGTAAATGCAGTCAAATTGGGATACATTTCATAATACAGATGGACAATGACCCAAAACATACAGCCAAAGCAACTTAGGAGTTTATTAAAGCAAAGAAGTGGAAAATTCTTGAATGGACAAGTCAGTCACCTGATCTGAACCCAATTGAGCATGCATTTCACTTGTTGAAGACTAAACTTCGGACAGAAAGGCCCACAAACAAACAGCAAATGAATGCCACTTCAGTAAGGCCTGGCAGAGCTTTAAAAAGGAGGAAACCCTAAATCTGGTGATGTCCATGAGTTCAAGACTTCAGGCTGTCATTGCCAGCAAAGGGGTTGTTTTAAAAAAAGGCTTTAGTTCCTTACATTTTTATGCAATATTTTTGTTAAACCCTCTTAATTAAAGCTGAAAGTCTGCAGTTCAACTTCATTTGAGTTGTTTCATTTAAAATTCAATGTGCTAATGTACAGAAGAAAACTTAGAAAAAAGTTGTCTCTGTCCAAATATTTATGGACCTAACTGTATATTTATATGTGAGAGCAAGTGGGTTTTTACTGTAGTGACAAGGGCAATAAATGAGACCGTACTATTATATATGGTGGGTTGACTTTTTCTGGGGTTCAGTATATAGCAAAGTTGGCTAAATGAGACCAGCATATATCTTAAAATATGCATTTGTGTACTATTCCATTTTTTTTTTCACTTCTTCTCTCCAATATGTCAGATACAAAGGATAGCCTCTGCTCATTATTAATAGTTCATTGTTCTCACCATCTCACATCCACATACTGCTTATATGACCTGTTATATAGTCCATATCACTGCCCTGCCACTAACATTTCCTATGCTCTGAAAAGAGATGCATCAGTGATTTTTGGATATTTATTTGGTACTATTCATTATAATCTTTGAAACTTTTTAGTTCCTGAGAAATGTATACTAATATCGTTGAAGTTCTTTACGCTGTATTTTAGGCAACACTCTGTCCTTTTTTTCCTGCTATTTTTTTCTATTTTTTTTTTCAGGTAAACACACACAAATACAAATGTCTTTATTTCCATAAGTGTCTTTACAGAGAATCTAGGAAAAATGGCACAATTCAAAAACGAAACATTTGTCTCAAATAGTTTGTGATACCTTATGTTATGTTTAGCAAAACAAGTTTTACATTCTTAAACAGATATTTCATAACCAGACTGGGCCAGAGCCCTATTTTCCCTAAAGCCAAGGACAAAGTAGAAGTATCAATTTGTAGATATTATTTAACCATTACAATTACTCAAATCATCATTTTTCTGAAAGACAACTTTGGCTGACACAGCCATTATGTTCACTGCTACCTTCCTGCATTATTTTGCAACTTATTTTAGAGTTCCAGCAGTTGGAAGTATTGAATTTCATTCTAAAGAATCAAATTTAAAAGTCATACTGTCATGGCAAAATAGTGACAACTGCCAATTTATATTCAGTCAGTTCTCGGTGTAGAGAGGGCTGAATTAAGGGTATAGCTGATATTCTCCATCCAATCCCACAAACTAAAGTGGAGAAACTGCAAGGCAAAGAAGGGACTTCTGCAGCTCAATTTTACTTAAATCTCATGGGAAAGTGATACGGTGATAAATTGTTTGGCTGCCATCATGAGATATCTCCTATTCAACTGTCCTAATTGGATGAAATCCTTTATTATCTGCACCTAGCCGTAGAATTGGTTCTACTAATGAAGGTAGATGGGAACGTCAGTTCCTAGGCCACAATTTTATATACCATGATAGTATCCTTTTAAGACATATGATTGACAGACTTCCATTCAACAAGCAGGCACAGTAGGTGCTGGCTTACTTTGTTCTGGAGCTACGGTCTTCTCCTGTCATGGCTGTGGTGATGGCTGTGGCTACTGCTGCGACTACCTGATCTAGAATGATGCCGCGGTCACTTTTCACGGAATTTAGAGCGAGTTCTTCTTCTGCGGTCCCTAGACGAGGAGCAAGATCGGTGTCTACGTCTTTCTCTGGATTTAGATCTAACAGGCAATAAAATGTATACGATTTATTTGGCACATAATCTTTAGCCAAAAACGCAAATGCCTTTATTTAAGCACCAGGAATGTATTTTATATTGAGAATTACACTTTGATGTAACATTATAATATCTTTAGACCCTATTTGCACTGAAGCCACAAAAAATTTAGTATATATACATTTTTATAGGTAAACAAAGGAAATATATTCTAATGACAGCAGCTCTACAACAAACAGCAGTATCAAAACTCTACAAAAGCAATGCCTGCTGGACTTGCAAAAGTTTATGGGGCAGATTTACTAATGGGCAAAGTGGCAGTTGTTAGTGAAAATTTGCCAGATATACCATCCGCAAGAACATTACGAACAGGCATAGAGGACAATTCACTAGCGAAAGAGATCGTTGCTAGAGCAGTTTTGCGCCCTTTTCATTACATTACCCATTTTGCAAGAGTTTCCTTCAACAGCATAGACCTTGCAAACTGATGAAGCTACATCCTCCTCAATCTTATGTCAGTGACATCATATCCTGTATGCCGGAACATCATAAAAGTTGTAAAAAAAAACACTGATGTTTTTTCTTTAAAAGTTGTAATTATTACAAATTTTTATTTTACTTTTTTTTATATATATATTTATTTTTATTTGAAGAGAAAAGAGACAAGGAAAAGAAGTATTTACAAACTAGGTTCTAGGTCTGCAGTTACCGGACAATTTCCAGCCTGCAGAAATGTATAGGCACTTAGAACATACACGTATTCATCTGAACCATACTACAGATAACAATAACAGTTTTTTTAACAAAACCTTCATGAGTACTGTCATGTTGATGTCTTAAGCTCCCCATAGACACGAAGATTCTTCTTGCCGAACGACCGATTTTAGGGAAGCCCAACCGATCCTTCGAAATTATCGTGCGGTTAGTGGGATTCGAACGATCGTACATCTTACGATTTTTCGGCCGACATCTGTCAGGAAATTGATCGGCCAGGTCAAAAAATCTTTGTCGGTCCCAGTGCAATCTATCTGTGTTTGCAGGGCCAAGCAGGCAGCTCCCCTTTGTTTTCCTGGCAAATTGGTCTTTTTAGTTGATGGTAAATTCGTACGATCGTTCTAAGAAGATCGTGGTCTCACGATCAGGATCTGATCTTTTAAAAATCTCAACATCTATGGCCAGCTTTAATCCTTAAGAGGGTAGGGGTCGTGACAATTAAACATCAAAGTGGGTAAGAGGTGGTTGCAGTGGAAATACATAGTACGGTGTCTTTACAGCTATGTCATCCCTTCCTTTATGAAAGAATGGTTAGGTTATTAGGGGGGTAATACATTTCTGTAGGTCATCCATGGCGTCCAAACTTTGTAAAACTGTTTTTGAGAGGCTGTATGTAAGCTAGTCATTCTTTCTAGGGCTAGCATGTTATCCATTTTGGTCTTAACCATTTGGAAGTCCAGGATCGGGGATTTCCAGGAAGACACTATGACCTGTTTTGAGGCCGAAAAAATATGAGTTATTAGTTTCCTGAGGTGTTTGTTGCCTCCTGGCACTCTCTTATGTATTAATGCTTCCGCAGGATTTTTCTTGAGTGACAAGCCAGTGACATTTGTTATTAAAGTGTAGATACGGATCCAGAATCTGACAGCTTTGGGGCATTCCCACCAAACGTGCAGAACACTGCCTTCTAGGCCACAGTTCCTGAAGCACAATGGGGAGCTTGTCAGGTACCATTTTGCCAGTCTGGCAGTTACTAAGTACCATTGATGCAGTATTTTTTGAGAGGTTTCTTGGATTGCTATCTTGATAGAGCAATGTGTGGCATCCTTGATAATGTCCAACCATTGGTCCTTCTCCATACAGATACGAAGGTCTTTTTCCCAGGTGGCTATAAACCAGTGGAGTCGGGTGGTTTAGTTGATCATATAAGACTGAAATGGTTTTTTTTGGGGGGAAGTCCTGTAAACACGTTTTTTCATATATGGTTGGGTTTGGGAACTTTTTCTCCTTCCAGAGAGTGCCTATGTAGTGTCTAATTTGGTGGTAGCGCAGGATTTCCCTTTGTGGAATGTCATATTTGTCTTGTAGTTGCCATGTTATGAGTTCCCCAGTTTTAGTCATTGAATGTATAGAAAGTAGATCATTGGACCACCGTTGATAAGAACCCTTTTGAGTACCTGGAGGAAAATCGGTTTTCAATTCGAAGTGTGCCACTGGTTTATGGGGAGCACAAAGTCCGTGGGTTGAGGCCACCTTATTCCAGGTTTGCAGTGAGTGCAAGCTGATGGAGTTGGCGCCATTTTTCCTGACCTGTGCTTTGGACCATAGGAGGTGTTTGATTGAGCCCTATTTAAGTGTATCCTGTTCAATTTGCACCCATAGAGGGGTATTAGTCGTGCAGTGACAATTTACTAATAAACTTAATTGAGCCGATAGGAAATAGTTCTTTAGGTTGGGAATTCCCAGGCCTCCTTTGCTTCTGTGCCTAGTTGTTTTAAGGAAGTTTATGCAAGCCTTTTTCCAGTCCCAAACAAATTTATAAATTGCTTTTTGGAGGGAGATTAACATCACTGTAGGAGGGGAAATTGGGAGCATCCTAAAGAGATACAGCAAGTGAGGTAATGCTGACATTTTGATGGCAGAAATTCTTCCAAGCCAGGACAGTTTCAGGTTGCTCCAGGAAGTGATCATTTTTAAAATTCTCTGGGATGTTTTGTTATAATTGACTGGTGATAGAGCTTTATAATCCCGGTGAATGTTGACCCTTAAATACTTTATTCTGTTCATTCGCCATTGTGATTGAAAGTTAATTTCCAAGAGTTTGGCTGTATGTTGGGGAATGTTGATATTAAGGGCGTCAGTTTATGTTGCATTAATTTTAAGACTCGATATAGCTCCAAAGTGTTGAAGTTCGGAAACGGAAGGGATGACATAGTGTTTGAAATTGTGAGCATAATATCATCAGCATACAATACACTTTTATAATCCACATAACCCACCTTGATGCGAGTTATTTTAGGTTGGGCTCGGATTGCAATAGTGGGGGGTTTGATGGCCAGGGCAAACAGCAGGGGGGACAATGGGCACCCCTGGCGAGTGCCCCGCTCAATCGAAAATTTGGGGGAACAGAATCCCATATGGTGTACAGTTGCTGTGGGGTGGGTTTAAAGTGCTTTAATAACGTTAAGAAAGGGAGTTGGAAAACCACAACTTGCTAAGGTTTTTTGTAGGTATGTCCATGACACTGTGTCAAATGCCTTTTCTAGGTCTAATGACAATAACATTGAGGGAAAATGTTCCACTTTTGCTAAATTCAGTAGGTTTATAATTCTGCGTATGTTGTCTGAGACTTGCCGACTTGGGATGAAGCCAGATTGGTCTCTATGTATCAAGGACCCCAGCATAAGGTTCAGTCTAGAACCCATAAACTTTGCTAGTAGTTTTATATCCAAGTTCAATATAGATATTGGGCGGAAATTTTTACAATTGGTATGATCTTTTTCTGGTTTGGGGATCACTGCTATACGGGAGGTAAGAATTTATGGAATTTATGTTTGCCTTGCAGGATATCATTGAACAATTTTTGTAGCCAGGGCAGCAAAGTAGAAGCAAATGTTTCTAATATTTCCCAGACAGGCCGTCAGGGCCCAGGGTTTTCCTAATTTTTAGGGTTTTGATGGCCTGTTGTATTTTCAGGGGATCTATGGGTGTGGATAAGCTCTCTATCTGTGTTTCTGTCAAGTGTGGTATTCTATGTTTTCCAAGAAAGTCATCAATTTTCTGTTCCTCTATTGTACCTTGGTTTTTATAAAGAGTTTGATAATAGGTGGCAAATTCCTGAACTATTTTAAGAGGATTTGCTGTAAATTGACCTTTCTGGTTTCTAATTTGGGTGAACGGGGAAAGTAGAAATTTATTAGAAAGGCGACGGGCTAACATGGTATCCACCTTGTTTGCCTTTTGGAAATATTTTTGTTTCACCCACTGCATTCTCTTAATTTCCTTTTCCATTAACAGTAAATTTATTTTGGTTGGTAATTGGCCTATTTGTCTTTTTAGTGGGAGATCCATGGGATGTAATTTAAGTTGGTCCTCTTTATTTTGTAATTGTGTGGTGAGGCTATTTCTAGTTTTTGCTTTTGCTAATCTTGCATTAGTTTGTAGAAGTGCCTCTAATGTATGCTTTATGAGCTGACCACAAGGTGGGACTGGTGATATCTGGGGTGGCATTGGTTGTAAAATAATGTTTTATTTCTTGTTCTACAGTATTAATTATTTGGGGGTCTGATAGCAAGTAGCCATTAACTTGCCAGTTGTAAGAATGTGGTTTATTGATTAGATTGGACAGGTGTACCAGTACCAACGAATGGTCAGACCAAGAACAGGAACATATCCAAGAGGAGTCAAATCAAAGGAGTTAAGTGTTGTTGTATCAGGACCATATCTATTTTGGAAAAAGAGGAGGGGAAAAGAACGTGAAATCTTTTTGTTTAGGGTTGCATTCTCTCCAAGTACCTACTAACCCAGGCTTTTCCAACAGTTTGGTAAAATAATGGGTCGCTGTGCATTAGATGTCTATCTATGTGAGGGTTGAGCACTTCGTTGAAGTCGCCTCCTAGTACGGTGGGACCCCTACTGTGTTCCTCTACAGTAGCAAAGTGAATAAAGATTTATAGAAGGTAGATTGATTGTCGTTTGGGCCATATACTACCACTAATGTAACAAGAGAATCCTGTAAGAGGCCATTTAGTATCAGGAAACGTCCCTCTGGATCTTCTTTAGAATCCTGCAGTAAAGAATTCACCCTTTTATGGATGCATATGGCAACCCCCCTATGTTTTTTAATGGAAGATGCAAGAAATACATTACAACATGCATGATGAAAATACTTAGGTGTTGAGGTTCTAGAGAAATGAGTCTCTTGTAGAAACACAATATCGGCTCCCAGCTGATTGTAATGTCTAAAAGCCATAGATCTCTTTGAGGGGGAATTTAGACCCTGAACATTATGCGTCACACATATCAGTGCCATGCTCTTTCCAAGAAGAAAGCTGATGGTAAAGTGCTTCAATTCTCTTATCTATCGCAATTAGGGGCAGTTGTTAAGTAAATTAAAGATAATGGATTGTTCGATATACATGAAACAAATAGTAAGCTGTAAATAGTGATTTGTTGACCTCAGTACCTCTGTACATATTTGACAGTTATTCAAGACAGTAAAGAAAGAAAAGTGAACAGCAAACATGAAACAAAAAACAGGAAGCATATTAACCCTTATGGAAAAAGTTCTTGATGTATCATCAATCGTAAGTAAGGTCCTGCTATCAACCATTTAGGACGACAAAGACCTTTGTGTTGGGGGGGTGAATTTCCAGCCGGTTAGTCCCCTTTTTTAACAGTAACAGTAACCCAGGATTGGAGACTGTCAGCCATTGTGTTTCAGGCCTTTATGCCACAGTGGTCATCGTTGCTCTTTGATGGAGACCGAGGTTTTGGAGAGGTACCGAATCCGGTGAGAGAGCAGTATAGCAGTCACAGGTTTCATCAGTCTCCTTTGTCGGATTCTCTGTCTGTTTGCGGGGAGGCCCAGGTTGGTGTTTTTGTGCTGGCGGCCATTTAGGACTTTACAGCCGGTTGTGGTGTAGCAGACTGTGGAGGAGATTCCTTACGTTTTGTGACCTGTCTTTTTGGTTTTCCTTCTCTGGTCATATTCCGGAGATCTTGTCTTTCACTTGCGGGTGTTTTTATGTCCGGGTAAGTGCTTAATATCGCTTATAGGGGTTACCGGGTATGGAGCCCTGAGAGGATGCGACTACTCAGTTCCATGTCATAATCACGCCCCCTTCTGCTAGTTTTTTTCTGCTATTTTTTCGCTTCACCTCTCACTATGTCATTTCTGGCCAATTATGCACTATGCCAGGGGTGTCCAACCCACGGCCCGAGGGCCGCTTGCGGCCCAGGATGGATATGAATGCGGCCCAGCTTGAATTTCCGCCAATCCAGGAAACATCATGTTGCAATGTTATGTACAGAGATCGTATGTACTCGGTCGTTCATTGTGTGCATGTGTGGTTTAAATTTTACATGGGGTGTGCGGTGCGTGGCTTCCTAGAGCAGGAAAAGTGGTTAACAAGTGATCGTTCGGTTACTTACAAAGGCAGGAAAGCATTCTTCAGAGGCATCGCCCACTATGCTAGAGATATATGCAGCACCTACATTTATGAGCAACTTTTTTCAAGAATGAACGCACTTAGAGCAAAATTAGAACCAAGTTATCTGATGAGCACCTTGAGAATTCACTCAGAATTGCAACTACTGTACTTCCATTGAACCAGATATTGATACATTAGTTTCTCAAACACAATATCAAAAATCCCACTAGGTTTATAATGCCCTCTTTTCTTTTACATTAAAATAAATCAAAAGCTAGCGTTAGTGTTTGTGTGTATTTCGAGTGTGGCCCCAGAAAATTTTTCTTCACTGTGGCCCAGGGAAGCCAAAAGGTTGGACACCCCTGCACTATATCATGTTCACAGTGGGCGTTACATGACGAGCAGTTTGGGTAATAGTACAAGGACTATGATAATTAAGCACAGTTGCCACTGTTTGAGGTTAGTCCTCAAGCGTTAATGGTCAATTTTGCTTTGTTACACCAATGCAGTACTACGATTCTCAATGTGCTGGTATATATTTTGGGATTGTTGCCAAACTCAATTTCCAGCAAAGAAATGGTTTTGTGCTGTATGTATGACAGCCTCCAATATGCTCTAAGTAAGGGGATAAATAATGTATGTAATGGTTGGGGACTACTAACAGCTCTTTGTTCTCCCATTGCAAACTTGTCCCACCGCTGATTCTGGCTGCTTTCTCTGCTTATGTATTCTGCTTCCTTTTCAGCTCTTTTCTATCACTTGTTTCTATTCACAAATACTACACCTGTTCTCTGGCTTGCATGTATTACTCTTAAATTCAATATTTCACACCTCATTTACACTCTGTTGTTCTAACACCCTATGAAACAACAGCTACATTTGTTTCCCACACCTCAGAATCTGTTTTTATTTTTTTCTTAATATTGTGTATTGTTGACAGGTTGCCATAGAGACTATTGTTTGGTGCCCTTGGTATTCCCTTTAATTTAGTTTGTAAACATTTTTGCTTGCACAAGACCTGTTGACGGTTGTACTTTGCGGGACTATTACATTATTTGTTACCAGCACCCAGGCACTCCTTCTTTGGGACTGTATAGATATATGCACACATATATACATGCACTCACAAGCAAGCCAGAAAGGTCCGCATTCCCAGGTCTTCTTATTGTTTTTATTAGTGGAGACTGACATTTTGGCTACAAACACAAACAACTCGTATATAGTATACAGGTATATATCATCCACTATTTTGGATGCCCTCATATGAGGGAACTATGTGCCACAAATAAGGGTAGTATCTGCCTTTTGGGAAACTTGTTGCTAACATACTCTCAAAGTTCCTCAAGATCCTTTTTTTATTAATACTGCTTTAAAAACAAGGAAATTAGCAGGGCATAGACTGTAAATGTTAATGATAGCTACATTAATCTACATTAAGTATATGGTAGTACTAGCTAACCCACGAGGATGACCCCTGAATATCGATGCATGTGTGATTTGAAATAAAAAAAAACTCTTTGGTTAACATAGTATGATTCCCCTTCCCACAACAGTTTAGTTTTATTCCTTGAAAAAGTATATAGGCCACCAAGAGCAGGTGATGTATGTTTTACATATTATTTGAACTAAGTATGTTTAATATTGATATTGTGCCATTTTATTTAAATGGCTGCAGGCATGTCCTGTATGAGGCCGTTTTGTAAGTAAATTAGGTTTTAATAAGACCACTTGAAAAAGCAAAAAAAAAAAAATTGTTATTGTCTCAGAGATCATCTTTGAATAGATAACTTCCTGAAACATCTATTATTCTAAGATTAATTTAATCAACCTCTATAATTGTTAGTACTGCAGCATTTATTGAACAATAGTAATTACCATGAATAATTTGTTGCATAAAGTGTTTCAACTGACCTTACTTTGCTTAAGAATAAATATTCTTCTTACAGATCAGAAAGACTTTTGATCCAGCTACTTCATACACAGTTGTGGGCTTGAAACCCAACACAGAATATTTATTCCGCCTTGCTGCCCATTCTTCACATGGCCTTGGAGCCTCGACCTTGGATATCAAAGAAAAAACCATGCAGTCCAGTAGGTGTCTTCCTTACTTTAAAGTCTAGTCAGTAGTTAGAATTATGTTTTCTTAGGCAGAGAGTTGTCTCTTTATGGGGTTGCAGGTAGCATAATACAATATTTTATTGTATTTCAGCTCAGAAGTTAGTTATTAACAAAATGCATTCTCTGCTTAGGATAATTTATATGCCTGTTTTTGACTGAGTTGTGGGTTAACTTGTATTAAACACTCTTCTGCCTAGGCCATTAAGAAAAAAAATGGTAATTCACAGATTAAATGATCATGTATGCAGTTAGGAATGTTGTCCATGATGTGAATGTTGATGTGGCTGCTCAACACATAGTAAACAGAAGTTCAATTGGGCAAATGATCATTTTTATTTTCAACAAGATTATTAAAATAAGCTTTAGCTCAACCCTTAAGTGAAAGTGTGATCTTCAGGTTTGTAGTTATTTTTGGTCTTTAGTGAAGTACAGTCTTGCGTGAAATTTTGTGAACCCTTCAGATTCAGTAAAGATTCAGTAAAGGGTGAAATGGTCGACACTAGCGACAATTCAGCAGAAATCCCATCCGCAGGGACATAGCCAATTCCCGAACAGGAGTAGAGGACAATTCGCTAACGAACGAGACCGTGGCTAGCGTTAGTTTGCACCCTATTGGCAGGCGACTTTTCACTCTGGCAAACGGTCGTTACTGCGCAAACTCACTAAGAAGCGAATTTTACTGAACGTTACCTTCTCCAGAGTTTACTTCACCACCTCAGACCAGGTGAAGCTACATCTTCCTCAATCTTATGTCAGTGACATTATATCCTGTCTGCCGGAAATGCATTAAAGTTGTAAAAAACCCTGGCAACTTTTCTTTTTTATATGCGGGATTGCCTTCAAAAATCTGGGTGGTCTCATGTCTAGGGCATTAGAGGATGTCTTCTGTCTTTATTATGGCTCATTGGACATGTGTTTAAAAAAGTGGCTACTTCAAGCAATTGCACCATTACCAATAAAGACGTCCATACGACTTTTAGGTACCTGTTCACCTAAGCTAGCAGAATTTTGCTAGGCAGAAATGAATGCTAGTAAAAATTCCCTGTGAAATGCTCGCCCAGCCAAAGAAACGCTGGCGAAAATTTGCCAGTGTTCAACTGCCAAAACGAAACTTTGCATTTTAGTGAATTAGCGTAGTAGTAACATATTTGCGCCTGGCGAAGTGGCATGGAGTGTGCCAAAGCAGTCGCTGGTGAAAATTTGCCCATTATTGAATTTGCCCCTTAATTTTCTCTATTTCTATATGAATGTAATCTAAAACTTCATCTGATTTTCAAAAAATAAAAAAAGATAGTGCTCTTTAAGAAAGACTAATTTGAACTCTCAGATTGCCACTGTGCTAACATATCCTGTTGATTTGCTTTAAAAAATTGCTATAGTTAAAATAAAACATTGTTTTCTGTTTTAACACGTACATGATTACACAGATTGGAAGGAAACCATAACAGTTTATCTGTGCTGCAGGAACCATAAGACCATGTGTTGCCCCCCATAAGTTCATTAAGTGATTCAACCCAACTCTTATTCTGGTTAAAAGGGTTGTTCACCTTTGAGAACTTTTTGTATGATGTAGAGAGTGATATTCTGAGACAATTTGCAATTGGTTTTCATTTTTTATTATTTGTTGTTTTCAAGTTATTTAGCTATTTATTCAGCAGCTCTCCAGTTTGCAATTTCAGCAATCTGGTTGTAAGGGTCAAAATTACCCTAGCAACCATGCATTGATATGAATAAGAGAATGGAATATGATTAGAAGAGGACCTGAATAAAGCAACAAAAAGTAGCAATAATAATTATACATTTGTAGCCTTACAGAGCATTTGTTTTTATATGGGATCCGTGATCCCCATTTGAAAGTTGGAAAGACTATACAAAATAAACAATGAAGACCAATTTAAGTTGCTTAGAATTGCCAATCTATGACATATTAAAAGTTAACATCAAGGTGAACCACCCCTTTAATTCTGACATGATGGATTGTGGGGCCTGAAGGCCCTCTGCTTTCCACCCACAATGAAAAGCACAGAGACTTCAAGTCCCGGAATATATAATGGGACAACACAAGGAAGGGGTTGTATTACACTGTTGGCCTAAGGGAAATGGTTATTATGAATGGCTTCCTTACAGTCTGAAAAATTAGGTATGTCTGTGAAAAAGAAATACCAGTATGTACTTGTTATCCAGAATGCTCGGCGCACAGGGTTTTTCAGATTAAGGGTCTTTCCTTAATTTTGATCTCATAAAAAGTCTGCTAAAAAAAAACATTTAAAAATAGGATTGTTTTGCCTCCAATCAATTACATTTTAGGATTTATTATATTTTTTTGTTGAGATCAAGCAAAGGGTACTGTATTATTATTAAAGAATAAAAAGTAAAATGTGTTTTAAAAATGTAATTATTCGATTAAAATGGACTCTATGGGGCAAATTCACTAAGATGCGAAGTTGCGCCAGGCGCAACTTCGCCGCACTTCGCCAGGCGTAGTTTCGCCAGGGCTCCGCAAATTCACTAAAATCCGAAGTTGCGCACAGGGGTAGCGTAAGGTTGCGGAGTTGCGCTAGCGTTGATTCGATATATAAAGCGAAGTTGCGCTAGCGAAGGCTAATTTGCATACGGCGCGAAATTCAAATTTCAATGGAGGAACACGTATCTGCACTACAAATGCCTAGAAAACCTTCAAATCTGCAAATAAAAATTTTATTTTGCCCTACACATGTGCCCACTGTCTAGGTAAGTTGCCATGAGTCAGGAAATGTAGGGGGGAGGAAGGGGAGCCCCAAAAAATTTTCGATCTTTTTCAGCCTATCAGCCATCATGTAGAAAACACGCCAGCGTTTTTTGGGACTTAGAAAAAAAAATGACTTTTTTTAAACAATCCCTATCTACTCTATTGCGCTTCGCCAGGTCTGAGGTGGCGAAGGAAGTCTAGCGTAAAAGGTAGCGTTCAGTACACTGCGCAAGTTAGTGAATTTGCGTAGTTTCGGCGCTAGCGTACATTCGCCTGGCGTAAGGTTGCGAAGTAACACTAGCGAAACTACGCCAGCGTTCGTTAGTGAATTTGCGCAGTAGCGAAAGTGCCAAACGCTAGCGAATTAATGCTAGCGTTCGGCGCTTCGCGGCTTAGTGAATTTACCCCTATGGGAGATGGCCTTCCCATAGTTCATGGCTTTCTATATAAAGGGTTTTTGGATTACATAGCTCATACCTGTACTTTCTGTCACGACCGGCACCCAATACCAGAACAAGTGCCAAGTACCCTGGTCTCGGCTCGGCTTCACCAGTAGTGTGACCACTGTTGGTCTTCGGGAGGAGCCCTCAGCTTACTTGGGTGCCACCTAGACTTAACGAGGGGTACAAGGCGAGATGTTCTGGCCGGCAAAGGGGCACGGCTGTTAGCAGAGTCTTTTGGGCCGAAGGTAACGGTACAAAAGGATTAGTCAGGCGGATGGTCAGACAGGCTGGGTCGAGGCAGGCGGATATCAGAAACATCAGGCAGGCTAGGGTCAAAACCCGTCAATCAAGGGGTTAAGCTAGAAGAGTTGTCGTAGGCAGGCAAGGGTCAGGACACAGAATGCAGAATAGTCAGGAAACAGGCAGGAGTCAAAACCGGATAATCAGGACAAACAGATTTAGTAACAGATGCTCAGAAAACCACTAGAAACTAGGTTCTATCACGGGCAATTTCAAACAGACAGACTGGGCTTTAAATCATATTTGAATTTCGCGCCTTTGCGCGCTGACGTCATATGTCAGCCCGCCTGCGCCTTTAAATAACAAGGATGCGCACCACGCTCGCCCTAGAGAGGAGCCTGCGCCAGTGAAAACACGGTGGCGCGGCTAGAGGGAAAAAAATAAAAATAAACAAAAAGAAAATGTAAGAATACCGCACCATCGGCGGGGACGCCCTCCGCACCGGTATTCTTACATTTTCTTTTTGTTTATTTTTGGAAGTTTACATAGTATATATGCACCTTGTATATTTAAAGGAGTTGTTCACCTTCAACACTTTTTTAAGTTTAGTTGTTTTCAGATCACCAGAAATAAAGATTTTTTTCCATATATTTTTTTTCCAATTACAATTTTCTAATATTGAAGTGGAACATTTAATTTTTCACCTTCTTGTGTCCCTGGGAGAGGGGTTAGTGACTCTGTAACTGTTCTAAATTGATGCATTTAGCATCTTATTTGATTCAACTGTGGTGTTGATCTATAACTCTCTGAACAAAATGGTATGGTATATTCTATAATTGAAATATGAAATGATTCTTTAAAAATGTACAAAAAAGGTTCAACTTGAAGTGCAGAGAGTTATTGGCTGACCACATATTGTGTTATTACACTTTCATCGGCCATGCTTATTAAGACTCCTTTTCAAGGATTGTAAGGCTTTTGGTGGTTTATGGGTGGAAATAAAAATGTTTTGTGTCCAAAATCTCTTGACTGTAACTGTGAGTTAAATATTAACTCATGATTGCTTATATAGTACTTACTGGCAAGGGGCAGTTTTTACAGAATTAAAACTGTGGAGTTTGATTTTTTTTACTCTATATTGCCAATTAATTAATTTAATGTTCAAAATCATGTAACTTTAAGCAATGGGTTTATAGCGAGGACCTATGGTCAGAATGTTCTATTATGGTTATAATTTCAGCCTTAAAGGCTTTAGCACATGGTTTTGACTTCTGTAATGTGTTTTGGGCAAAACAGCCAATATTCAATGTGCACACCATTGGCTTAAAGGTTTGTTTAGTGGACATGTTAAAGGGTGTTTATTTGCTGCATGCTTTGTCTACATTGCTTCTTTGAATGTGTTACTGACATACTTATATGGGAAAGGGTACAGAGGCACTTTAAATATTTTTTCTAAATCATTATAAACAGATACACAACAAATTCATTTTTGAAATTCAAGGAAAAAATGGCAATGTGTTTGTAAAGCAGACAAGGTAACATAATTTAAAAAAAATGTTTTAGATTTAATTTAACATTTGTCCAAGATAAGTAAGTACCAAAATGCATTTGAGAAATTCTCAGTTGCAGACATCTTTATAATTGTGTGACTATAATGGATTCCAGGAAGAAATATGGACAGCCATCCTAAGATTTTAGTTTAATGGATTGTAACCTTGCTGTTGCATTGGGAAGCAAATGCCAAGATGGCAAGATCGAAAAACCTGAGCTTTTCACTGTTCCTTTCTTTTACATTAGGTGTTTTTCACTGCATGAGTGGCTGTGGCAGCTGTGCTATGTGTGTTCTGTCTGTCTTTTTGCATCTCTAGTAAATCACATAGACTGCAGTTTCAGTAACCACGAGTGAATCTAGTTAAAGAATAATTTTTAACAGTTCTTTATTCAGATGGATCAGTGAACATATTACATGTGAGAGACTGATCAGTATGTTTTTTCTGCATGCATTTTACTCAATACATTTAATTTTTATTGGCACAAGTATCTTTATACATTCTGAACTAAGCCTCACATATGGTAAGTTTAGAATTCTCTGGGACTTTCCTTTTGGTGATCTGAAACTCGGTCTGTTTTTTTTTTTTTTATATATACTATTTTTTCCATAGATTTTGTCATGAGGGAATAATCAAGGGGTCAGAACCAATCTATATGCTTTTGAGGCAATTGAAAGAATTATAACCACACACTGCTTCAGGCCACCAAGAAAACTGGGACAGTCAGACCAAACATATAAGTAAACCATGTGTTGAACCCTTCAGAAAAGAAAGTTACAAGGCCAGTGGTCTGTATTGCTGTCCTGGTAGTTTGTGTGATTATGATATTGAACTCACCAATTATCTTCCCCTTTAATTTGCATTAACTTTGAAAATGAAATTGAAGTTTATCTTGAGATGCAAGGTTACTTATGCTGAATAAACAGTGCCTGATGCTCACGTCATCTTCTGGGAAACTTGGAGTAGCTTGGAACAGACCCCCAGTGTCTTTCTTCTTTAGATTTTGTTCAGTTCACTGACCATTTGTGGCTTTGTTCATGCACAGATTTGTCACCTATGGTATTTACAGGATCACACCTTTGCTTTGCACTCTATGTATATAGCTTTTGCTGTGGGTGTCTTTGTCATGCTCTCACATAAACTTGCTTCTTGTGTGCAGTGCTCTCCAGAATACTTTTCTATCTCTTCTTCTGACTTATACTTCCATCTTGTTAGGGTACTTTTCCTAATACCATCAAACTTTAAAGCAAAAATCCATTAAACTAAAGGTAATGTATATTTATTCATTTCTGACGTTGTATTTTATCTCTTTAAGTACTGGACAATGATTAAAGTATTCCCATGAAATTGACATAAACACAATATATATTTAGTGTGATTTGATAAAATTGAAAATCTCCACCCCAAATCAAATCAAAACATCGACGGTACTTCAAGAGCTAAAATGCAGAAATAAGAGGTCAGTAGGGGTCTTGGAGCTTCAGCGCATGCAACCTGGTGAATGTCAAAGGAGGTGAGTAAATAACAAAGCTTCAGCAACTTGCCAAAAACACTGTAAGGACTCAAAAGGTCAGGAAATATTTTCTAGACTACAACACTCTACTGAACTGGTAATATCAATGCAGGTTTGAATTACAAGAACAGGTTCTTGTTCAGCAAGGCACATATTTTGGATATGGTTGGACTTCATCAAGTAACGGCAAATACATCAGTGATCTGCCTATTTGGTGCCTGGGGATTTATGTCTTCAGATCAGTAATAGTGCTAATTTATGGCACAAAGTTAGTAGTGCTAAATAAGTATGTAAGAGGTCAGACAATCTCTGTGGTTTGGAATATTTGAAATAATTATTAAAAAGTATAATTTTATGCTGTTGGGACAAAAGGTGTAATGGTTTGAACAACAAATTAAAATACTGTTTCTTCTTGATAGCGATTCTTTTTTATATATATTTACAATTTGGGTATTATATATGATACACCAGAGTAACTTCTTTTCAGAACCTTTTATAATATGATATAAATTGATTTTTATAACATAATCTAAACCATCTCTAGACATGTCTGACCTCCTTGCTCTTGTTATTTATCGTAAGAAAGTCTTGTTTAGTTGTTGACGTGGTTCAGGTAGGTGAATATATGGGTCTTGAACTGGTTTAGATTTAAGTTTATTTTTATTGTTTTTATGTTTTATTTTTTTAGTTGAAGCTCTTACTGTTCATTAGTTATATTTTTGTTATTACTTCTCACTTTCACCAGTTTTGGAGATATTCATAGCTTGGTATAAGCCATAGCTTAAATTGTACAATAAACTTTAAAGAAAAAGTTAGAAACAGAAGAGTATATAAAGATAAACTTTTTATCATGTTTTCTGGCACCAATGTAATACATTTTTTTCAGCCTAAATGTAAACTGTAGTAAAAGTTAGTGAACCAAAATAGTTCCATGCTTCAGAACGCATTATTTAAAAAAAAAAATATATATATATATATATATATATATATATATATATATATATATATATATATATATATATATATATATATATACATACATCCTTCAAAAAAAAAAAAAAAAAAAAAAAAAATATATATATATATATATATATATATATATTTTGAAGGATGTATAGAGTCATGATGTCAGGTGAAGATTGCATACCGTTTACATAAAAAAAGCAGCTTGCAAGGGGACATGATAACCAAATAAGGGGGCATATGCTACCCTTTTGACTGACTGAAAGTCATTCTCACCTGAGGCAGCATAAATTGTTTTTAACAGTGAAAATATTGAAACTGGGTGATGATGATGTTGGTGATGATGATGGCGATGATGGCCTGGTCATTGAAGCTGGAATGATTAAAATTGATCTGGGGTTGTTGTGATGGCAAAATGCACTTAATGTCTTTAAAAGAGGATTGGATGTCCTTTTGGACAATCAAAATCTACAGTTATAGAATTTTTACTTAAATGAGGGAGCTTCCTGTGTGGACAGGACCTGAGAACCTGAGAAAGGTCATATGGAACATGTGGCATGTAACAGCTGTTGAAAGGACAATGACAGTTCAATTTGCAGAGGGGGTGCCAATATGTTCCAATCAATAATTAAATTTTTCTCCTGGATGGTTCCCCTTATAGAAACAGAATACACTAGAACAGGCTTAGATTCACTCATGCATAGTACAATAAAATGCAACAAAAAAAATGTTTTTACTACTGCATGCATTGATGCATGATGGTAAGAAACATGGTAGTGTGGCGTTACATTCCATTTTATTTCATAAAATAAACACTGGCCTGGAGGAAAAATTTCCAACTTGATTAATGGGGGTGCATAAAACAATGTCATCAGACCCTACGGCCACTATTTGTGGCTATCGGGTGACCCGTGATTTTTGGCACACCAATGATTTTGGCATGGGGGGGTGTTGGGGCTGGAAAAGTTTAATTTGCGTGTGTCCCAGGGCCCCAAAGTTATGCCACTGTCCTAAACATATTGGCTCCTTGCCAGTGAGTTGGGCTTTTCTTGTGCTGTAAGACCAAGTGCTGTGATTTCGACCTATACAGCAGACCTCACCAGTATCCAGACTGTTGCCTTTTTTGGAGAAAGTACTTGTTTACTACAAATGTAGAAATTTCCTTTCTCCCCAGCTTGAATAGGAAGCATCTTTCATTTTTTAACTTTTGATTTGTCACTACTGTATGGAACTGAAACTATTTCCAAATGTGCTTAACAACGAATGGCAAACCGTTATGTTGATGTACCACATGACATTGGCACCATAGGAGTATTCGAAACTGTAGATGCCCTCTAGATGCATGTCATAAACTGTTGAACTTGAAAAAGAGAGAAGTAGAACTGTTGTTGTATGCTGCATGGTACTTAACTAATGACTTCCTGCAAACACAAATTTATACCGAGAGGTTTCAGAGTAAAAAAATATAACCACTACTGGCCACCTACTCTACAACTGAAATATTTGGCTATTGGCCATATATACGCCCATTTGGGGGGGGATACAGTATCTTCAAAGGAATTAAATGAGATACTACCATTGCAATTTTTTTACCCATCAATTGTGAGGTACTATGTAGTTCCAAAAATGTAACTTGACATATTAATTTGTTGTTCAACTAGCAGTTAGGCAGGTTAAAATAGAGTTAAAAGGTTGAACTTGATGGACGTGTGTCTTTTTTTCAACCTAACTTACTTTTTTTTTAATCTTTTTTTTTTAATCTTTTTTCACTTTATCATGTGACATGATAAATTATTTTCCTATGCAAATTTCAACTTTCTATGTTGATAACGTTTGAACTTGCTATGTTGCGTTGGAGACTCACTTTTGATTCACTGTGTATCATCGTATTGTTGCAGATTCATCCTAACTATTGTTTCTTATTTATCGTTTTCAATAAATTTTTATTA
Organism: Xenopus laevis; assembly: GCF_017654675.1. Classification (NCBI taxonomy): domain Eukaryota; kingdom Metazoa; phylum Chordata; class Amphibia; order Anura; family Pipidae; genus Xenopus; species Xenopus laevis. The sequence continues at coordinate 97,954,156 of NC_054371.1, read as the reverse complement.
TTTTTCCAAAAAGAAAAAAAAAGAAAAGAAGTTGTCGTTTGTTACAGACAAAAGAATATCAGAAAATGATAGACATGTAGATCTTATAACATGTTACAATACATAAGGAACAGATGGAACATGTATTATATTAAGTCATATAGTATGTAACAATTGACCAGTATGTTCAACACAAAAATCAAGCTAAAATCATACATATTGATTAATAACAAAAGGGAAAATAACTGAAGCAAGAAGGTGGTTTACTACATCATCATATCTTTCCCGTTGGTGGCGTAACAGAACAACTAGATGTTATATCTGGATGGTCAGAGTGTCAGCAAATGAGAAGGGAGAGCTCCACCATATCTGTAGGCTATCCAGGGTTGCCATATCTTCAGGAACATGGGAACCTTATCTAGGGCTATACCGGTTAACTTTTCATTTACCATTATCCAAACTATTTTGGGCTTTAGCAGATTAAAGTTTATTTGCGGTGATTTCCAAGATCTCGCCAGGACCAGCCTAGCGGCTAAGAATATGTTGTTAATAAGTTTCCTTTGCGCTATTGTAACATTTTGTAGTGGAGATCCCATTAGTGCCTCATAAGGATCCTTCACTAAGTTCACATTGAGAACACCAAAAATTAGATTATACACCCTAATCCAATACCTAGTTGCTCGAGGGCAATTCCACCAAATGTGCGCCATATCACCAACCGTATTACAACCCCGAAAACAGTTATTTTGCAGATTCGGATAAATAAGTGCTAATCTATTAGGAGTGAGATACCAACGGAAAAGAACCTTGTAAACAGATTCTAGCAAAATTTTATTATTAGAACATTTCCTAAGGTTGTTTATCGGTTAAAGATCTCCCCAGTTCTTTTTCCCATGACTGAATATACCGCACATCCATTAAGGATGAAGGGGAGTTGATGTATCTGTATATAGTGGAGATCGCTTTCACGGGTGCCACTCCATCCATACACCATTTCTCAAAAAAGGTCTTGCTCGGGGCCTCAGGTAGATGGTGCCCCCAATTCTCAGCAACAAAGTGCAAGAGTTTATTCGCTCGAAAATACTCTGATTCTGGGAGGTCATATCTTTCCCGTAAATAGTCGAAGGTAGCAGGGCCCCTAACGGTGAGTAGGTCTTTCACTCGCAAAAGACTGTGGTCTCTCCACCACTGAAATGAGCGGCTTGGGATACCTGGGGTAAATTGTGGATTACAGAAAAATGGTCTAATTGGGGAGTGGGCTGAAAATAGCGAGTAATTTGGTGCGTTCGCATCCCAAAGTTTAAGAGAGTGCCGTAGAGTACAACTGGTTGTTGATGGCCTATGTTTCAGCACAGACCATATCATAGCCTCAGCTGAAAAAGGGCGTACAAACCAGTTTTCTAAGGATTGCCACAATGGGGCATTGCTTTGGGCATGCATGGCAGGTAGGTGAGCCAACTGTACAGCTATATAATACTTCCAGAGGTTCGGAAGTCCTAGGCCTCCTTCGGTAGTAGATCTCTGCATAGTATTAATCTTCACCCTAGGAGCTTTATTGTTCCACACAAATTTCGAGATATTGGATTCCAGTTTCCTTAAGTCTGACTTCACTATTGGGATAGGTAATACCCTGAATAAATAAAGGATTTTAGGTAGCAGGACCATTTTGATTGCTGACACTCTTCCCATACAAGATATGTGATATTTCCCCCAGTCCTCCAGAAGTTTACGTAACTTGCGGTATATAGCAGGGTAATTAGCCGCATACAATTGGTCGAACGAGTTAGTCAATTTAACACCCAATACTGTAATGTGTTTCGCACTCCACTGAAACTCAAAGTTGAGGGTTAACAGCTTGGTTAGGTCCTTAGGTAGGTTGACATTCAGGGCCTCAGTTTTGGCATGATTCAATGTAAGGCCAGAGATATTCCCAAATTTATCTAAAACATTGTATAGGTTAGGAAGTGATACAAGTGGACGGGTCAGAAACTATGTCACGTCATCTGCAAACATACTGAGTTTATGATGGTGGGTATTATCTTTGAACCCTGTAATATCAGGGTGGTTTCTAATAGCTAAGGCCAGAGGTTCGAGCGCCAGGTCAAAAAGCAAAGTGGAGAGTGGACACCCCTGTCTTGTCCCTCTCTTGATGTTGAATGGGGAAGAGGAATATGGACCGATATGTACCTTTGCCGTTCGATGGTCATATAGAGCGTGGACCCATGTCAGAAAGTTGTCACCCATACCCCATTTTTGTAGAGTAAAGTAAAGGTAGGGCCATGCCACAGAATCAAAAGCCTTTTAAATATCAAGCTTCAGGAGCATGGAGGGGGTGGAGCTTTTTTGGGCTCCTTCTATTACCAGTATTAGTCTACGTATAGCATCTGTGGGTTGTCTACCCCCAACAAACCCCACTTGATCCCTGTGAATCAGAAATGGCAAAATTTTACTAAGATGAGTGGCTAGAACTTTGGCCAAGATTTTTATATCCAGATTCAAGATGGAGATGGGGCGGTAGTTTTTGCAATCTGTTGAGTCTGGTTTGAGGATCGGAGTAATAGTGGCCATTAAAGTTTGAGCTGGTAACTTATCATCCGTGAGCAATTGATTAAACATTTATAGCTAAATGTGGGGCAAGGACGTGGGAGAATTTCTTATAATATAATGCTGGAAAACCATCTGGTCCAGGAGATTTGGGGCGTTTCAAAAGTTTAATAGCTGCTTGGATTTCCTCCACCGTTATTTTTGCATTTATAGATTGAAGCTGTGGTGGGGTTAGAGGTTGTAGTGCAATATCTTGAAAAAACGAATCAAATTGGTGAAGTTGGGGAGTAGGTGTGGTTTGATACAATTTTTTATAGAAGGTATGAAATTCTCCTAAGATAGTCTGCAGCGCAGTAGTAGTGAACCCAGTAGAAGTTTTAAGTTTAGTGATTGGGGTAAAGTCTAAGCGATTTCGGAGTCACCTCGCAAACATGCGGCTAGGTTTATTGGTATGATAATATAATTTTTGTTGGGTCCATTTCCAACTTTCTCTGCTTTATGAGTGAGAACTATATCTAGCTTCGTACGAGTTTGGTTGATTTGTGCTCTTAGGTCTATATTGGGATTGTCCGATTGACGTAACATTAGGTCACTTAATTGTGTGGACAGAGTAGCAATCTCTAAATTCTGTGTCTTTTTCTGCTGCGATCCCCATTGGATCAAAAGCCCTCTAACAACAGATTTGTGGGCTTCCCAGATCATAGCGGAAGCAGAAATAGATACATTTTCGTGAAAATATGCATTGAGGGCAGTTTCCAAACGTTTGTATAGGTCTGGCACTTTTAAAAGTGATTCATTCATGCGCCATCTCGCCAGAGTTCTGGGTATGTGTAGCAAAGTAAGTTTAAAAAGGACGGGTGAGTGATCCGACCAAGACATGTGTAAAATTCTGGAGGACTGAGGCATCGTTAACAAGCTTTGCGAGGACCAAATGTGATCAATCCTAGTATAGAGATTATGGGGTGAGGAAAAGTGCGTAAACTGTCTAACCCCCGGGTGGAGCTCCCTCCAAAGATCCACCCAACCTTCTGAGTTGCATAGTTTGCCAATTTTTGTCCTCTCTGTCGAAATATGGGGGAGGGGGAGATCAGGAGGGGTTGAAATCGTTTGTCTATCCCAGTATCTATCTAGGATGCTATTGGTATCACCCCTGAGAATGAGATGGCCTTCTCTCCAATGTGACAGAAAGCCCACTAACTTTTCAAAAAACAAGAATTGTCCCGAATTTGGGGCATAGTAGGAGACTAAGGTGATTTTCACTTTGTCTATTAAGGTTTTCAAAGTGACATATCTACCCTCAGGATCTGCAAAGGTCTCTAACACCTGTAGATGTAAACCCTTCCTTAAGTAGATTGCTACCCCTTTAGTTTTTGTAGTGTGGTTAGCCATATAAACTGTCGGGTAGTTTTTGTGTACAAATTTGGGGTAGGAGGTCGCGGAAAAATGGGTTTCCTGGAGGAGTAAAATATCTATATGGAGGGAGTTGTAATATTGAAAAGCCTTCCTTCTCTTCCCCGGGGACTTAAAACCTTGGACATTATGGGATAAGATTTTCAAATCCATTGTGAACAGAAGGACCAAATATCAAACATATATACAACATGGTAAGTAGCACAAAAAAGTTGCATAGGTTATATTTACATCTGTCTAGTGCGGGAACCACCTTCTCTATAAAGTAAAACAACGTAAAAAAAAAATAGAACATGTAAACGTAACCTTACAGTAAAATACACAATAGTGTGCGAGGTCTTGTCAGTGGAATCTTCCACCGATCTGCGAGTTTCGCCCCACTAACTCTACAACCAATAGCTTTATCTCATCGTCCCGATTACCGTCCCGGACATAATCTAGTAAACTTTTCCAAGGAGTATTCCCCAAAAATTCAAGTAGGTGATGATCTTCGCCGCGGTGAACTTGAAGCTCTCTCCCAGATAGGGCTGTCCGGTTGATGTGATGACAGGCCTAGGCGGGATAGTAGCTCCTTACCCGAGCTTAAAGAACCAATTTGGTGGCTTTGGCCGTTGTAGGTAAAGGATACTTTCACTGGGAATAACCATCGATACTTTATCTTCAGTTGTTGCAGAGCTTTAGTTATCGGAGCCAATGCCTTATATTTCTGGAGTGTGATGGGAGCCAAGTCCGAGTAAATTTGGAACGGGGTGCCGTGATATTCTAGGCGTTCCTGCTGGCGTGCGGCCTGTAGTATCGCTACTTGCGTCTGGTGAAAATGGAGACGTAAGATGATGTCCCTAGGTGGGTCCCCTTCCCTCAAAGGCCGCAGGGCACGATGAATCCGATCACATTCCAATCGTTCAGCAGGTAGGTTAGGGACCAGTGATGTAAAGATATCATCCATGGCAGAAGAGAGATCGGTTACCGTTTCAGGGATACCCCTTGTGCGCAGGTTGTTGCGCCTGGATCTATTATCTGCATCTTCAATCTTGTCCCAAACCTCTTGCAGTTGGCCTTGAAGCTCCTGTATGTCATTCTCATGAGCATCTAAAACAGTTGTAATATCGTCCACTTTGTGCTCTAGAACATCAGTCCTTTGACCCAGGTCAAGTAGCTGTTTAGCAATGTCCGCTGATATAGTAGTCGCCATAGTCGCCAGTTCTTGTTGAAGCATGGATTTAAATTTAGTGAGTAAGGCCGAGTCATCTGAGGGACCCTGAGGTGGAGCTGAGAGCTCAAGTAGTTGCGAGTCACTCTCTAGCCAGGAATCCGCTTGCGAGGCCATAGCAGTCGAGGTTGGGGATCTAGGCCCAGTTGGGCGTGACGCAATGCTCCTCGTGGCGTAATGAGAAGAGGTACGCGGGTCTTTCTGTTCCCATCTGCGTCTTCTATTTGCCATCCGAGACCCCCGTTAACTCCAGGATAAGCAGCCGTTCCCGACTTGCCCAATCGTGGATGAAATCAGTGATTTTCCAAGGGTTTTAGTGCCCCATCGGTACGAGCGCGATCAAGTTGCGGCCATCTTGGATCGCTGCTCACTAGCGCCCCCCTCAGACCTTATTTATACAACACTAACCCATACACTACACTAAACCAAAATCTTACGGGTGGTGGCACACATGCAGATTTGGGCAGCTTAGTTGCCCAGCAACAAATCTCCTCTTCTTCAGGTGACTAATCTCCCCAAAATGCCTTTCCACCTGCAAGAATGTGAATTGTGGTGGGATGGCATACAGATTGCTTCTGTTTTCTGAAGTTGACAGAAGTTTCCTTGTGAAGCAACTGCGGGCGACTTCGAAAAACAAAGCAATCCGAATGCCATCCTGCCGGCGATTCACATTCTTGCCCGCGGGAAGGCACTTTGGGGAGAAAAATCGCCCCAAAGAAGAGAAGATTTGTGGCAGGGTGACTAATCTCCCCCAAATCTTCATGTGTTCCACCACCCTAATTGTATTTTCGCTATCCTAACACTGAGTTTTTTTTTTTCTTTTTGTATCAGGCAAATTTTATAACACTTTTCAGACCACATTACATCAAACCTTGGCTGGGCATAGGTTTCATTATGTACCATTTGCTATTAATAATTGACCAGTAGACATTGTGCAGCAGTACAGGCCGGGTGCTACTTGTCACCATTCAGTGGCTGACCGACCAGCTAAATTCAAACTTATTTTATATGCACAAATACTTACAACTCACTTAAAGTTTTTGTATTGCTAATAAAGAGCAACACCTTTTAATCATTCCATTGCTGACAGACCCCAGATATCCATTGCATTTCATCCACCTGATTTATTTGCATACCAGGTTTTGTTCCTTTCCTTAGTTTTTCTTACAACGCTGTTTCCAAAAAAGATTGGGACACTGTAAAATGTAAATAAAAAGAGAACTCAATGCTTTGCAAATAACTTACCCTATATTTAATTGAAAAAAGTACAAAGGCAACATATCAAGGGGCAGATTTACTAAGGTTTGATGGGTAAATTGGAATTTTCGAAAAAAAAATTGGTCAGAACTCACAAATTTCGAATTTGAAACCACCAACTCAAATTTGAATTTGAATGTGAGATTAATCACACCTCGACCCTGGAAACAGTTCTGATTTGATTATTCGCCACCTAAAACCTGCCGAGTTCATGTAGAAGTCAATGGCAGAAGTCCGTTGAACCATTTGAAGATGTTAATTGCCCTCCTGACATTCAAGTTTTTTTTTTTTGGAGGAAAACTCTATTAGAATTTTCGGGTTCTTCCTATTCGATTGAATATTAGATTAGAGTTTCTTAATAAATAACCTCCCATTTGAGTTGTGACTACATTCAAATTTATTAGAGTTAAAAAAAATTCACATATTAAAAAAAAAGAGTTTGGGAACCCCTCTTAATTCTTTGGAATTTTGTTTATCATTGGCTGAGCTTTCAAAGTAGCAACTTCCTTTTAATACAGTTAGGTCCATAAATATTTGGACAGAGACACCTTTTTTTCTAATTTTCTTTCTGTACATTACCACAATGAATTTTAAATGAAACAACTCAGATGCAGTTGAACTGCAGACTTTCATCTTTAATTCAGCGGGTTGAACAAAAAGATTGCATAAAAATGTAAGGAACTAAAGCCTATATTTAACACAATCACTTCATTTCAGGTGCTCAAAAGTAATTGGACAATTTAAAAAACTGAAACAAGTGAAATGCATGCTCAGTTGGGTTCAGATCAGATGACTGACTTGGCCATTCAAGCATATACCACAAAAATTCCTTGTTTGTGGGGCGACTTGGCTTCCTTGCATGCCTTCCGTGATGCAATTAATGAAGCCCATGATGTTATAAAATTCACTGAGCGCTAGTCTCCAAGAATTTGCTTTTTTTGGGTGTTACAGTGACATGGGCACAAGACAAGGTTTACCAAGCCAACAGATCGTAATCAGCTACTATTATGTATATATGTGTGTGTGTGTGCGTATATATATATATATATATATATATATATATATATATATATATATATGATGCATCATGCACGGATAAATATATCTTGAAACACATTTGATGGGCAATGCCGTGAGTGCTTTCTCTGAGCTACTATTGATAAATTTGGTTAGCACCCGGCGATTAACTAGACACGACACTTCCACCCATTTTAGTGAAGACTGATCCTAATCACTGCTACCAGAATGAGATTACCTCCTCTTGGCTGAATATGGTTGCTTCAGATGCCCGTCATGTACCACCTGCAACAATCTGATCATAGGCTCCACATTCAACCATCCCCATTCTGGCAAACCCATTGATATTAACTACAAATTGACGTGTACCTCTAAATTTCTCATCTATTTCATCAAATGCCCCTGTGGGCTTCTCTACGTTGGCAAGTCACCACAGTTCGAGAATGGATGGCCAACCATCGGTCCGCAACCAGAGCAGCACTTGAAACAGGGAAGGTGGATACACCTGTTGCAGCCCATTTTCTTCTTCACAGAACACACTCTGGCGAGCCTGCAATGTATGCTGATCGATCATGTACCCCAAACGATCCGAGGAGGTAACCATGAGAAGATTTTACTCCAAAGAGAACTACGATGGATCCACCGACTCAAAGCCCGAATGGACTTAATAAACTAATATTCTACTCTCCATTTGTTTACAAGTAATTTCCCAAACAGTACCGTATATACTCGAGTATAAGCCGAGTTTTTCAGCCCCCAAAATATGCTGAAAAACTCTACCTCGGCTTATACTCGGGTCAAGCGCAAAAAACGGTCGCCGGCGCCTTAGAATAGTCGCCGGCGCCTTAGAATAGTCGCCGGCGCCTAAGAATATTCGCCGGCGCTTAGAATAGTAGCCGGCGCCCAAGAATAGTCATCCAAAAACGAGATTGAAACTTACCAGAAGCTGCTGCATTTCTCACCCTCGGCTTATACTCGAGTCAATAAGCTTTCCCAGTTTTTGGAGGTAAAATTAGGTACCTCGGCTTATACTCGGGACGGCTTATACTCGAGTATATACGGTAATTGTAGTTTTGTCAGACATTTCTGTTATGCTCACAAAAAATCTTTTTAATAGGCTTGAGGGAGGTGTTTAGGTATTATCCCGTAACGATTGATCTGTAAAATCCTAGATAAATTTATATAAAAATACTCACAAAGCGTATGCTCGAACAAGTATATTATGGGGCCCATTTACTTAGTTCGAGTGAAGGAATAGAGGAAAAAAAAAAAAGTTTGAATTTTGAATGGTCGAATATGGCTACTTAAACCATCGAATGGGCTACTTCAACCTTCGACTTCGAAACGAACGATTCGAACTAAAAG